>NW_014555521.1:507965-542468 GCF_001313825.1 Dinoponera quadriceps
CCACCCGACTCCTCGAGAAAGAGACGTCCTCTCTATGTGACGAATCGCTCTACTAACTCGTCGGCGCGCGTTCGCGAAAATCAACTCGGCGAATGCGCGAATCGTGTAACCAACGAGCTTATTTTCTCCGAGCCGATTATCGATCTTAGCCACGCGGTTGCCTTATCGAGATCCGCGGATCGTTCTCGGGTCTTGCCTTCTGTATAAGCTGTTTCCCTATTTCCTACGTTCCCGAGACCCGACATCGAGAATCCAGTCTCCGTCCTTCTCTTGTGCCTTCCGCGCCGTCCTGATTCACTACGCGCTGCCGCGCGATTCGGCCGAGCGTCCTTCTCTCTCTTTCTCTCTCTCTCTCTCTTTTCCTCCTCTCTCGCCCGCTCCGCACTCTCCAAATCCTGAAAACACGTCCCGGCCGAAGATCCCGGGCAGCTTAGAGAAGATCGAGAAGATCGCGGCGGCTTCGTAATCTCTTCGTAGACGTAGAAGTTCCTCTTTCTCCTCCTTCTCCTCTCTCTCTCTCTCTCTCTCGGTGCCGTCTCGCTTGAAATTCGCGCTGCACGTCCACGAGCGCCACGAATGTCGGGGCGAGAGGTGATCCTACGAGCGCGATCGAGTGACACCACGATGACACCTGCGGCAACAACAACGACGCGGTGAGTACTGATTATGTAGAGTTGGTGTGGTACGCGCGCCCGAGATTTCGCCGCTTTTCGCCACCTTCTGCTCGTGGTTTTGGCAGAGAGAGTTCTCGCAAAGTAGGATAACGTCGTCGTCGCGGCGTTCCGAGGCAACGAGTCTCGCGAGCTTTTAGCGCGCGAATGTTCGCGCAGTCGGCGGAGAGGTTTACGTATTGTAGAACAGCGCCGTAAAAAGCCCCGGGAATCTAGGTTTTTACAGACGAGTCCGTAGTAACGCGCGTCCCTTTGCGGCGCAACGTCGCCCTGTGTGTAAACGCGTTTAATTAAATTAATTAATTAAGTTTAATTGAATAACAGACCGTCGCGTCGTCGTTACCAGCTTCGGTTGAAATATCTGTCGCGGGGGCGATCGCGCGAGAGAGGTATTCCCGGCGCTCGTAAATCAGAATTGTTAATCGCGTAAAACGTAGAATACAGCTGCGAGGCGGGGGAAAAAAAAGAAAGAGAGAGAGAGAGAGAAGAAAGAAAAGAAAAATGCACGCGCGTTGTAGGGGCAATTTGTCGTCGACGCTCGGCGAGTTCGTTCGATCGAGATCTGTAAACGCGACGATACCTCTCGATTTCGTAATTTTTTCCTCCTCTTCCGCGTCCCCCTCACCCTTGCTTTTCCGGAGGTGTATCAATATTGTCGAGTTCTCTCCGCGGCCGGGCCGTGAAAAGTCCGCGTGTGTCTCGTGATCTCGTGTCCGGGCTTAAATTTAACGGATAGCCGGGCAAACAAGATCTCACGTCGGCTACACAAAATTGATTGCCGTGCGGAACAATCAAGATAGCATACTCAATTATTAAGAGCGAGTCGTAACACAGGCGGATCCCTTGGGCGATCTCGAAATCAGATAGTATAATACGAGGGTCGACTTTCCGGAGTACCGAAATTGTCCGATATCGAGGGGCGGCCGCCCCGTTGCCGCCGCGGTAATGATGACGATCAAGCCCGTCGTTGCATTGCCTCTCTTGCGCGAAAAACCGTCGACTGCCGCGACGAAACGAATTGTTTTAAGCGCCGGGAACGGAAGCGGTTGTCTCCTCTCGGAAACCGCGAAGCGCTGCTCGATTTCACGGCGTGGGACCGCGACTGCCTGTTATCTGTCGTATTTTTCTCTTTTTTTTTCTTTTTTCTTTTTCACAAAGTTGTTTTCGAAGGTATCCGATTGTTGCACAAACGAATCGTAGAATCGCGAGTCGTAAGAAACAAAGAGAAACAGAGGGTACAAAAGGAGGGGGAAAGAAGAAGAAAAGAAGGAGGAGAGATTAAGGTAATTAAGAAAAATCAATCGTAAGACGTGTATATATATATATGTATATATATACACATACACACACACACACGCGTGGCGTTTCGCCGATCGATGAGTGGCATCCGACGTGAATCTTCTAACGGAATCGCGGAAATGTATTCATTATTGTATGGTTCGAGTATCGTATCGCGAAGTGCGGAATGCATATTTAATATCGTCGACAAAGAGCCGAATATCTCTTTGTCTGCTGTTTCGTGACGTTCCGTCGAAGGGACCGCTCTTAATAATTCACATGCACGGTTCATTCGTTTAAAATAGTGACGCAACACGCGTAAAAATAACGTGCGACTGTACTGCGGGCCCCGAGTTCGAGTTTCCGAAATAATTATTCGGATGAAAAAAAGGGAGGTAAAGGGTTCATAATGCGATACGAGCAAACGATATACATAGACTCTCTGAGTTTGACATTTTGCCGATAGAACACGTTATTGACAGTGCAGTTTTCAACTGTACAATTTCTCGTTTACACATTCGAGTATTATTAATCATTTTCCAATGTAGTTTACATGCTAACTGTCTGAGTTCGTCTACATGCCAAAAGTGCACCAGATCTAACAGGTGCGATAAAATTGTGCGATATGCGACCGACGACGCTTTCGACACACGTTAAATTAGACAGAGGAAAAGTGGGTCTCCCTACGAAATATTGATTTCCTTCGAATATCTGGTTAAATTATCTCCCTTCTCCTTTTCCTCTTTTTTTTTTACATACCGCGAATTGTCGCAAGAGGTAATCTTTCTATTTCCGTTTCCCGATACTGCCGGGACAAACTGTTCTTTCTAAACTCGACAAAAATTAGTTGCGGATTCCTACACAATATATATATCTATATGTCTCTCTCTCTCTCTCTCTCTGTGTATGTGTGTGTGTGTGTTTCGTCTTCTCCTGTTTCACCACATGCAAACACTGTCGCGGCAAAGGCGCGCGCGCGCGCGCGCGACGCCTCTTATTTTAATCCTTTTTCAACGTGTTAGAAGAATCGATGATTTCCGCATGTGTCACCACTCGGTCACAAACGTCTAGGCGTTAAAACGACTCAACTGGACACATGAGTGTACGTTTATTTGAAATCCCCAGCGCGGACTGTTCCTTGTGGCTCGACAATAACGCTGGTTCCCGGTTAGCGCTGGCTGTGATCCTCGCGCAAAACCCCCGGCGTCGAGCGAGTCAACTTCGTAGTCAATTTCAGCAGTCAGGGCGAGCGCGCGTCGAGGCGGTAAGCTGGAAAAGTCAGGCAAGTTCCGAGGAAAACACCTGGAATCCCTCGTCGCGATCGATAGACGCGAGCGTTCAATTCGCAACACTCGCCGATACTCCGATATCGCCTGTAAAATCTCGTGAGAATACAACGATGTATCGAGACTTTGCAGTAGTCCTAATTACTTCTAGTTACGTGCCACGTTCCGAGACGTCGTTATTACAGTCAAAGTTTCCCAATACGGCAAGGACCGAGAAACCGGAGACTTGACCGACAAGAATCGGGGAGAAATCGAGGAGGCCCGCGTAAACGCGATTCGCTCGCGCTCGCGAGACACTCGAGTCTTTCCCTACCCGGTGTACGGGGGTGTGTTACTGGGCCACTAGTGCGCAGAAGCCCCGAACATGCCCGACGTGGATCCCAGAGTCGTCGCTCTCCCCTCTCGCCCACCCCGACCCCCTCCGGGTCCTGCATCCCCTTGGAGAGCAAGGGGTGGCTCCCCGACAACCCTCTCGGCTACATTTCGAGCCTCAGCTCGAACCGCGCCACATTCAGTTTCTGACCGGCGATCGAAGGGACGCGTCCGTTCTTGGTGGAGCTCGGTAGTCGTCGTCCTCCTCCTCGTAGTCGTCATCGCGCACCCTCCCGGTGGGGTCTCGATTCCACCCTCTCGGAGGATCGCGGCTCCCGCGTCGCTCCGGCCTCGTTTCCGCGGTCGCACGAGGCGGCCGTGCGACAGATCGGCGCGTCACACACGCGGTCCCGCATTCCGCGAGAACGGGCATGTCGCGCGAGGCTCGCGTTCGTCCGAAGTAGCCATCGATCCTCGAGCAATCGAGGCGATTCAGTGAACGCCTACGCGGACGATAAGGCCGATATCGGGATAACGAGTGCGGGAAAATAACCGCCCTGCCTGGCAGCCGACGTGACGCGCGTCACCCTCGTCGCGTTAACCTCGCAGCTTCGTGTGCCGGCGGCCACCCCCCGTCGTGGTAACTTGTCGCTTGTGTGATCGAGACTTCCCGAGGCCGTCTCCGCTCTCGGGTGGATCTCAACGTCTCCGGCCGGACATCTCCATGTCGTATCGTTCTCTCTTCTTTACGTTAGATCCTGTAGATTTGTAGAATACTTTCGTGTCTAGTTGGGGCTTGATCTCCCTCGAGTAGCGAGTTAGTCGAGATCCCCTTCCGTTCTCTCTAATTTATTTCATTATCGTCGATTAATCGAATATCTTATTATTGCTAATCTGCAAGCGGAGTCGACGTTGACGGGATATCTCCGTCCAGTCCGAGAGAGAGAAAGAGAGAGAGAGAGAGAGAGAGAGATAGAGAATCGTCGTTGGATCGATCGATGGGATACACCGATGTAAATAGTGGGATTTACGAGATTATTCGGGCATCACTTCCTCGTCGTTGTCATCGTCGTCGTCGTGAGTCGGGCATCCGGGATCGGCGGTCGCGATCGCGAGTAAATAGTCCGAGATGGAGCTGAACCCGTGCTGCAGCTTCGTAGGGATAGTAAATTACCTTTACACGAGAAGCTTGCACCGGAAACGGCGGCAATCGGCGCCCAGCATTCCACGATCCTGGGTATTACGGGAGTCCAGCATCCACGCACAGTAGCCAATTAGATATATAGATGTAGTATGCCGCTAGGTCGCTAAAAGCCAATACAATGCGTCGCCGAGGTAAATATCATCCACTTGTTCTCACGTATTTCACCGTAAACTCACCGCCCTCCGCGCGTGTCGCCCGCGTTCATCGTCATCGTCGCTCGTCATGCCAGCCACGTGGCACTCGCCTGCCTTACTGCGAGAAACGTCGCGCCTCCTTTCGTGAAACCGTCCTCTTGCATTCGTACTTTGTAATTCCATTCCCGTGATGAAAGATACAAACTGACATTTCGCGACGGTCCTTCTTCACCCACGGAGAAACAGCCGACTGAACTTTGACTTTGATTGTAATCTCAGTTACGCACCTGTAAGCTTCGCATAAATTCGGTCCTGCAATCGTAACCGATTTCTCCATCGGGAAGCGTAATGTCACACGTGCCGCCTATTCTCCGGTTGGTCATAAAATGAGGCTTCGAGCGTTTCTCGCGGGATAGATGTTGTCTTGTAGACGGTGTTTCGTAAATTAGAGAACGTCTACGTCTAGTCTAGAATAAATGTATGGGCTGTGTTCAGTGAATGTTCGTTAAAAGTTGCTCGACACGCGACGCAATCGCAAAGGAGCTGGTATGGCTTCGTTGCTTCAGTTTGATTAGATCTTCGTTTGATTTATGATAGCCGATAGAGTTTGTACGATAGTTTGTTTTTAATTCACTCCCACTCTTGCCTCATTTCCAAAATCGCGAATCGAGTGGCAATACGGATGTGCTCGTCGCTACGGTAGGATCGGTGATGGGTGGAGGTGACGTATGTGTGTGTGTGTGTGTGTGTGTGCGAGAGTTAATAAGTTATTCGGATGACCAGCGAGGGGTTGCGCGAACGTTCTATATGTTCCTACGGTTCGACGGGGATGTAGTGACGCGCGATAAAATGTGATGACACCCGCAAAGGGTGGCAACGACGCGGGGAGAGAAAGTGAGAGAGGGTGGGAGAGAAAGAGAGAGAGAGAGAGTGAGAGAGAGAGAGAGAGAACGAAAAGTAGATTTAGATAGCACGAGAGAGGGAGAAAGAGAGAGGACACGGGGGTGGGGATGAGAGTCGACCGACTACCTTCCTCGTGAGGCGGCGATGAAGTTAAAAAAGCTGACGACAGTGCTATAACTCGCCCCCGAGAATGGAGCATGGTAACTACATACTGCGGCCAGAGTGGGTAAATGGCAGTAAGTGTTTCGTACCTACCGACGTAGTGCGTACGTACGTACGTAGGTACCTACGTGCGTCCTACGTGTGCGTTTTATCGCGCCAGGTGTCGTGCAAAATCCCCTTTCGATACGAAAGTATCGCGATTTTCCGACGAGACGCCTACTTACGGGGTGAGGGGGGAAAGCAGGGGATTGCAATTGATCGATCCTTCCTTTCATTCGTCTTCGCTAATACGGACGGTAATGGAACAATGAAATAATCACGCTCGGTAATCGTCAGTCCGAATGATTATCGTCGATATTAATTATTAGCGGACCACGTTGGCATTTTTGTAATAACGGATCGGTAATTGATTAATTTGAAAACGCGGAATTACTTTTTGTCATTGCGCGGGCGCTTTCGTCGATGTTTAGTTGATTTGTTGGTTCGGTCGCGATTAAGATGTAATTGTGTTTGTTTCGTCGGTGATGCAATGTTTTTAACGTGATTGTTCACGGTTTTTGTATTATTTATTAATCACGCTCGCTGTTCGCTCGGTAACTATTAGTCGTTAATTCGGTTACTCGCGATAGATTACGCCGGACAAAAATAAAACCCGAAGGTTTATCGAGAATAAAAAATTCCGGTGCAACTTCGCGAGCGTCGGGAGCCAAGCGTATAGTGTGCTACTTGCAGGATACGGTAATAGGAAATTACGTTATCAATATTAATTTCGGGAGGGCGGACGCGAAGTAACCTAACGCGTAGTTCTAATGCATAGAAAATGTGATTTACCCCGAATATATGCATGACGCGTATATTTTGAGGCGTAACAACGATGCGTGTATGTTCTCATAACACTCGTAGAAACGTGTTCTTACCATTTTCCCAGCGAAAACACTAATTACGGATACATTACGACGGCGTGTAACACGTAGAGTCATTGCTGCGAACATGACTCGAAGTTAACCAAAGTTCGAGTAAATCTCGCTTTCCAGCTTTGGGTTTGCAAAAAACGTCGGACGATCGGTTTAACCTCGAATATTCACAGCTGATGCGCGAAGACAATTTACTGACCGATACGCGCACAGAATCCGCATAAACATTAATATTATTATCATTATTATTATTAAAAATTAATTTCAGGATCAACGGAGTGTCGAGATTTTTAATCTCTGCTACACACATCGCGGAAATTAAAATTGCCACGATTAATATTGATTTTCGCAACAGCGCGATACATCATGACACTATTGCGTCTTATATTTTTCAAGATATATTACCGAAAATAATGAAAGAAAATATGAAATATTTACAAATTGATTTCAAAACGAGGCAAAATGTTTAACAATAATTCAGAATCTGGATCAAAAGTTACTTCAAATGAGGTTGTAAAGTGAAACGAGTTTGACCGGGACACCATCTAACTTATTGCTCGTGAAATTAGAAACAGATTGATCACTCGAAAACGGAGATACTTGCGACTAAAGATATTTGCGAATGTTTGTAACTGAAACATAAAATTTGTGACTAAATTACATTTATTTATCGCATCTTCAGCAATTAAGCCATCAGATAGGGCCTTCGCGCAATCAATGGGATGAACGTGTTAACAGAGGCGAGTCGAGAGAGAATCATTCGCGCGAGTCGCGCGACCGCTTCGGCGAATTAGCGTCGGAGCGATTTTTGCGCGCGAGTCGCCGTCGGGAAATTTAGCGCGCGGTAAATAACGCGCGGTCGAAACTATTCAATCGCGCGCTCCGCCTCGCCTCACCTCTCGCCGTCGCGTCGCGATGATAAATGACGAGGGCCCGGGCGCGACAGATTAACACGTTTCCACTATAGATTCGCCGTTTCCACGATAAGCGGCGACGGTGGTAGCGGCGGAGGAAGAGGAAGGCCTCGGGCTGATTGGCATGTATGCGCGGCGCGATCCATTAGAGAGTGGATCCGAGGACCCGGATTAGCCGATTTTGTAGAGCACGCGGCATAATCGCGCCTTCGTTAGCGCTCCCCGGCGCCGCGGATCGCGCCGGCCTCAATTAGTTCGCGTCAAATGTCATCGCCGCGGCGGATGACACTACGCAAAGTGTATTTCAATCCCGCCGACAAACTCGTAGATTCTGCATAAAAAAGTCAATAAAAGGGGTCCCAGTAAACATGTGTCCTCAAACTCTTAGTTTCTGAGACACGGCTGCCGTCTCTTCGCAGTTTAAAAAGAATATATTTTGTTCGTTAAATCGCGTTTTACAAAGAAGTAATCAGAAAGAGTACACCATCTATATTAGATATACCCTCTGTATAGAATTGCGCGCGCTCTCTCCCCCTCCCCCTCTTTCTCTCTATCTCCCTCTATACGCGTCTAATTTTAGAAACCGCGCTTTTGATTAACTCGAATCATCATACCCTGCATTGTGCCACTTCTCCTCCAGCACTTTCTCTCTTCGTCCATCTCTTTTTTTTTTTCTCTCATACATCGCGCTCCCATCGCGCTTCTCTCCCTTTCTCGACGCGGGTCACTTGAAACGCACGCTCGACGCTCTCGATAATAACGCGCGCGTTTGATATTCGGCAATCGAAACGGTATTGAAACGCGAAGGCCCGCGGAAAACGGTAACGTCAGGCGGTTCACCGTGTGTGTCTAAAGGAGGATAATGGCCGGGAATTTATTTTAATACATCAAAGGGATATTGGAGCTCGATCGAGACGAGAGAGAGAGAGAGAGCTGTTTTGTTTTAGTACGTTGGAGGAACAGCGGCTGCTGTGTGCGCGCCGATAAAGAAGCGGTTTTATTATATTACGTAAACAAATTTTCCTTTCCGTTCGCGACGGTTTGTCTCTTCCGCCCCCTTTATCGCGGTTTTTCTTTTTATCGGAATCGTTGCAGAAAGCGCGTTCGTCGCTTCTCGTCTTCCGCGCCGGGAGTGGATCCCCGCGTCCGTGTTGAACAATTCCTCTCGGTTGCGATTTACGTTTTCGTCTCGTTTCTGCCGGCGTTGTTCCCTCGAAATCGGTGGCCGTGTATAAACGTTAATGAAAACTGCGCGTTTAATATATCTTCGGCCCCGCGTCACTTTATCGCCCAGTCATGATGGATGTTGCGAGACGCGTCCTTCTCTCTCTCTCTCTCTCTCTCTCCCCCTCTCGTAAGAATATTCAATTTCCAGCAATATCAATGCCAGCATTGTCGAGAAGTGGCCCGCCCCCTCCTTCCCTCCCGGCCCGTCCCCACCAGCGATATGGTACGCGTGGAGTTGATGATGCAGTTGTATGTAATGAGGTCATTCCTCTGAATCGAGTTCGTGCGCGAGTATAGTAGGAAGGTGACGTATTGCGAATCGAATGGAGTAACTTTGTAGCCGGTGGTTTCAATTTCAGCGGCAAAGTGCCGCCGGCTCTGTTAGCGATTGCCCGCTGGCTGTTGTGCGATTTTTTTCTTCCCCCTTTTTTGCATTCCGACATTCCGATATTCACTTTGTCGTGCCTTTTTCTGCGAAAGGGAAAAAAAGGTCACCGGCGATTTCGCGCATGGTGCTCACGGCAAAAAATCGGTTCGTATCTTTGAGAGAAGGAGGGGAGGAGGAGGAGAAGTGGGGAGAGAGAGAAGATAGACTGGCTTGCGACTAAACTGGACACACAAGTGTGCAGTGTGTTCGATCTCGTGGCGCAAATAATACCTCGTCTTGCTCGTTTTCGTTCGCTTTATTTTACCGCCTAATTATATTCTCAAGCGAATAAGCGTGTAAATATTCCGTAATTATCAAAGCTGCGGTACACATTATTTAGTGTTGTATCCGATTAACGATCTTTTTAATCATTTTGCGCAATTAACGTCGTTTATCGATACAAAACACGATCCGCCGACTTTCTTGCACGTCACATCTTTAGCAGTTTTAATTTCGAGAATGTTTCTTCTCACTTTCTTCTCGTTGTGATTTTTCTCACCGCGTGCTCGAGCGCTGCGCCGACGATCGCACGTTTTCAGTCGGTCGGGGGATCAGAAATTCGACACGCGCGATGAAATCAAAACCATACGTTAATTGGGCGAAAATTGCCGGCGAGAGAAAACGAAGACCGGACCGGCGGAGGGGAGGGGGATGGGCGAGAGAAAGGGCGAGAGGGCTCGTAAGAAAGGATGGTCGGTGTGCGTGTGTATGTGTGTGTATACGCGGCAGGGGGTAAAGGGCAGTGGGGAGCGGGGGGTTACGCTCGGAGTTTGACACAGTCAGAGACCGGCGTTGCCTGGCAACCTCTAAGGGTGGAAACTCACATTGGCGTAGGGTATACTTGCGACGAATTTATGTGCCATTACGATGCCTCATCCCACGCGGGAGAACACGTGGAAAAACGCGTGAATGAACCCGACGGTATAATCGACGGCTCCGTCGATGAATACAACGAAATTGACTATTTATTCTCATGACTCTCTAATGATGCCTGTATTGTCGCTCTTGCGATACTCGCTCTCGGTGCGCTGCTGATCGCGGAGACGGCAATCTTCGCTGATGAAGTGGCCGGGAACGCACTCGAGTTATTTTGTGTCGCCCTTTCGGAGGCGCTCGTACATCTGAAATTGAACTAAATAACTTTATTTGGACTTGACGTCGCGACAGATTTGATGTGGATTGTGTCTGCGGGACATCTCGTTGGATAATCGCCACCGAGACGAGCCAATGACAAACGGCTCGTTAGCCTCCCTTTTCTCTTTGTGTTTACGAGGGTTATTTATTTAATATTATGATTCAAATATTACCCCGCAGAGAAGGAAATCATCGGCTTTCATCCCCGTCCATCGTCAAATTAATCTTACCAGTTGTGTTATATTATTTTGTTGTTCGATTACTCCAATTGGCAATCAAATGCGCTCTCGGGTTGAACAGATCGTGAAGGGCGCGTTTTTTACTTTACACAGAGAGAGAGGTTTATTCGGATTTAATATATGTGTTTGTTTGAGTTTGTTTAATATAAATTTAATATCAAATATTATTTGGTTTGAATGAAAACGTTGTTGTTTTACTAGAGTATGTTGTTCGTTAGGGAAAACATTTAGATTACTTAGAGAAAATGTAGTGTTTCTTTTTCAATATGAAACATAATTTATGTCATTATGTATTAAATATTGTCCCACTGAAACAAAAAGAAGTTTTTTAGTATTTTTCTAACATAGCGTGTTGCTTCTTTGAAATCATTTATTGCTTGTAACGACCATTGTGATGTTTGGGTAAAAATATAAAATAATTACGTCATATTTTACGTATACATATATATTATATTGTTTGAGAAATAAAGTCTTGTTTGGTTTGCTCCATTCCAAAAGAGAAATTGTTGTTGCAATCAAAGCAATTTTACTTTAAATTCAAAGAAATCTTTTCCACTGTGTTTCCCATACTCCCACCACCGATTCTACGCCGGTGGGGGATCCACGGGGTGCACCCCGTGGCAAATTCTATGGTAAACGTAGTATACCATGGGAAATCGATATATAGACAAAAGTCCCACGGTGGCTTCCTCTTTCAGTCCGCCAGCGCGGGGGCATTTTTAATCCGTCGTCGTCACCGTCGTCGCCACTGCCGCCGCCGTCGTCGTCGACGTTCCACTTCGTTCCCACGCATAATCGACGCGACGTTACCTTCGCCCCGCCACGGCTTTTTCCGGATATCACGCTGAAATACCGCGTGGCGGTGCTCTTCGCGAGACGGAACTCGCTTTTCGAGTCGCGTATTCATAAATCACTCCGCAAATCACACGCGAGACTCGCGCGCCGACTTACGTGTTCTTCAATTATTTCAGCGGACCCTCGTTACCACCCTAGCGGCAGCGGACGGCAGCGACGACGGCTCTTGCAACTTGTTGCGTTCAATTTCGTCGTAAAGCAGAAATTGCGTGTCCGCGAATAATCCTTTAGATTACGGGTCTATACCCGGGTAATATGCTGGGGGAGTTGCCTGATAATTTTACGGGGTCGTCGCATGCGACCGAGGTGGCGCGATATCCGGGTATATTGTGCCGGCGAATCTTTGTCCCGGGGCATTAAATTTTCGCCGGTTAAACGAACGGTTAACGAGACGTCAATTAACACCCGCGACTGGGCCGATCGGCCACCTCGACTCCGCTGACTTGGTGACTTCATTTCGCATGGGCGAAAATTTCTGTTTCCAGTCGAGTGATTCTGGAGGATTTCGCCTACGCCGAAGGTCACCCCAGGCAATCGCAATGGCCACGCTGTCCTTGCGCATCTCCATACCGGAGAAGAATGCCACCAAGATGATGCAGTTTGACCCCAGCACGTCGGTCTACGATGCCTGCCGCATTATCAGAGAGAAACTCGCCGAAGCCAGCAACATGGGTCAACGTGAGTGCTTCGGTGTTGCTTGTATCGGGCTTGTCGCGATTTGCACGGAAAAAGAAATTAGTGTTAATTCAAGACTCATATTCTTATATATAAGAATGTATAATCTTATTTATAGAATAAAATTATATATATTATTAAATAATAATAAATTATATATATGTAATTATATATATTCGAATTAAGAATTGTGTCAATTTGAAGATATCGTTCTTTTTATCAAATATTTTTTTCTCGCAATTTATAAAAATTATTCCTGAATAACAAGAATATGACATTTTTAGTGGAACTGTATTGAATTTCTTCGTGTAAATAAGTTTTATCCTCATCCATAAGCTATTCTTGCTTATGTATGAAAATATGAGTTTTAAATTGATACTAGTTTTTTTTTCCTTGTCAAATTGTCGAAATAAAAGATTTTGTTTTTAGAGAGAGGCTTCCCCTCTTGCGAAACAGTAACGAAACAGTAAACGGTACATTTAACGTTTAGTTTAAAATATCTGCTATTGTTATCTATCGATCTCTGCAACCACCCAGATTGTCTAATTCTGTGTCTGCAAAATGAGCGATCCTCGAGCTTCCTAAATAAAAGCTTAATAAAATTATGCGACGAACAAACTCCTAATAACATTCATCCATAGAAAGATATATGAATTCTTTTTCTAAATCTTTAATGGTCGATGGTTTTTTTCTTTTCCTGTTAATCGATAATTCATTTTTTATATCAAGCAATTTCTTTCCTCTTTAACCGATAATTAATTTTTCTTTCATATTAAGCGCGCACATACTAAATATGAAATTCACAATGATCGTGTCAAGCCGTAAAGACGCCTCATTCACGTTATTATTCCCTGTAGCAAAAGACTACGGTCTCTTTCTCTCTGATGAGGACGTGAAGAAGGGAGTTTGGCTGGAGCCCGGGCGAAACCTTGACTATTACATCCTGAGGAATGGCGATCTGCTCGAGTACCGTCGTAAGCTCCGTACGCTCCGAGTTCGCATGTTGGATGGAACCTTGAAGACCATGCTGGTGGATGATAGCCAGCCTGTGGCAAATCTCATGGTGGTGATATGTACAAAGATTGGCATCACGAATCACGACGAATATTCCTTGGTGCGCGAGCTCGTAGACGAGGAGGCCGAGAATCAGAAACCCGGCAATTTCGGCACTCTTACGTTGAAACGGAGGAAAGAGGAGAAGGGCGAGAGGGACGCCAAGATGGATCAGTTGAGGAAGAAACTGAAGACCGACGATGAAGGTGAACAGATGTGACTGCTGTTTTTCAATTCGTGAAAATTCCATAGATTCGATTTAATGAGGAAAATTACCGACGTTGTGTCGTTCGTTTCACAGTGAATTGGATAGATCCCAGTAAGACCCTGCGCGAGCAAGGCATCGACGAGTCCGAGACCGTGTTGCTGCGGAGGAAATTCTTCTTCTCGGATCAGAACATCGACAGCCGCGACCCCGTTCAGCTGTCGTTGTTATACGTGCAAGCGCGAGACGCGATTCTGGATGGTACGCATCCGATTACGCAGGAAAAGGCTTGCGTCTTCGCCGGGATCCAGTGTCAGATTCAGTTCGGCGATCACAAGGAGGAGAAGCACAAGCCGGGTTTCTTGGAGTAAGTAGCAATTCGAGCCCACCGTCCCCGCGCGCACACACGATCCCCCGCCGACCCTGACGTATCCGCTGAACACTCCTCCCTTTCTTCGCAGCCTCAAGGAGTTCCTGCCGCAATCTTATGTGAAGACGAAAGGGATCGAGAAGAAGGTATTCGCGGAGCATAAGAAGCACATCGGCCTGTCGGAGCTGGAAGCCAAAGTCCTGTACACGAAGACCGCCCGGTCGCTCAACACGTACGGCGTCACGTTCTTCTTGGTGAAGGAGAAGATGAAGGGCAAGAACAAGCTGGTGCCGCGTCTGCTAGGCGTGACGAAGGACTCGGTCCTGCGGCTCGACGAGAAGACCAAGGAGATCCTGAAGACGTGGCCGTTGACGACCGTGCGCCGCTGGGGCGCCTCCCCGAACACCTTCACCCTCGACTTCGGCGACTATTCTGACCAGTATTACAGCGTGCAGACCACTGAGGCGGAACAGATCCTTCAGCTGATCGCCGGCTACATCGACATCATCCTGAAGAAGCAGAAAGCAAAGGACCACTTCGGCATCGAGGGAGACGAAGGCTCCACCATGGTGGAGGACAGCGTGTCGCCTCTCAAGTGAGTCTTCTTCGCGTCCCCGGCGCGCACGTTGCTCGCTTCGCGAGATGATAATCGCCGCGTTAGAGCAATTATCGGCTCGCGACGAGTCAGCCTCGGACGGCTGCCGCGAGAGCTGCCGAGCTTTATTCAACGCGCGTGTTATGTGCCGCGAGAATATTCTCGCGGCAGTCCGCCGCTATCATGGAGGAGTTTATAAAGCGCCACGCGAACAAGAACGTTCGTGCCGATTCTAACCGGTGAGATCGCTCTCGCCGAGATCGATCGTAGCTCGCGGTATTCCACCTGGGATTTTAATTCGCGCGTTTCGTTCTCTCGACAGGGCCACCATCATGCAGCACGAGACCAGCAATGTTGGTAAAGGAAACGTGGAAGCTGTCTCGGTTGCGATACCAGCTGTCATGAGAGCCGGAGGAGACGGTGAGCGTCTGGAAATGTTATCCTCTTTATTCTTTATATCTTATTTTTTTATTATTCACAACGAAGATGTTTATAACGAGCATTACGTGAATGAGATGTATGTGTACAAAAGGTGTACAGTTTCTTTCTTCCGGAAATTCCGCGGAATTCTTGCCGACCGTTACTTCAATGGCCGTTTCAGCTTTCGGAAACTGATTAATTTTCCAAACCAAAGGTTACATATCTCGCTTGAGACTTTCAAACAGCTTAGGTTACATCCCGAAACACCGCCTCTGCTTTTATACTCGATATGCTCAGAGCAAGAGAGAAAGGAGAGAGAGAGAGAGAGAGAGAGAGAAAAAGATCAATTAGCGATCCTTTGCACGATTGAATCCTCGGATCCTGGCTGTTGGTCGATGTTACTGTACATAATATACGTACACACACTTTTCTGTAAATACACGTTTGTTTCTTCGCTTCGAGCGTTCGTGAAAGTGTCGCTTACGACGAGGTTGATCGATTGAAAAAAGAAAAAGGAAAAAAGAAACATGTAAAGTTCAGCTTTTCTCTCAGCGTGTAAAGCGGCGAGTCGTTCTCCGTCGTGCGCAAACCGATTCACGGGTATCGAGGACTCGATCGGGACTCGATCGGTAGTTGTAAATAGTGCCCGGCAGTTTTAGATTAGAGCGCATGGTGTGTGATTTGTAGGGGCCCGGCCATACGGAACCGGCCACGTAGGCGGTGCCCAGTACACGACCGTCAGCGGCCAGGTGAACATCGCACACGCTCCGCCTATGGTAAGCTCCGTTGAGAAGCGCTGCCAAGCTGCCGCTCACCTTAGATGTCGGTGTTTTTTAGTTGCTTGTTATAAATACATATGCGTGGCTCTGCCGAGACCACCACTACCACGCGTGTTGTGAACCGATTCATGTTACTATGCCACGCGCACATTCAGCGTCATTCGGCACGGTCGATCGCACCCTTTGAATGAATGAATGTCTAAGATCTCACTGAGAATGAACAAAATCAAATTTGTATTGCACGCTAGAGCGAGAGACTTTAAGGGACTAATAGACGGTTAAATTTATTTTCATGCTAGGCGCCTTCTATTGCGGACACAGAGTAGGTACACTACGATAACATTTTCAGTTAACCTCTTTATCCTTCGGTTGATGAATAATGTGTTCTTTTTTTTTCTCTTTGGGTTTTATTTATTTAATTACTTACTTACGGTTCGACTCGTTTGCGTTTCGCGCTCCTCCGATCGACTCATACCTGCGTTACGGTACAGTACACTTACCGGTGGGCAGGAAAAAATAAGACACAGGGTTGGGAAAGGCGCTCTTTCCAAAAGCGACTTACCGTAATCGTTATCCGAGAGACAACGGGATTTTCGTTGTTCCTTCCGCCCAATTCTGGACACACTTTTTCTTGCGACTCGCCCACTTTGGGTACATGTGTTCTACGTGCACAAAGCAACGAGGGAAGTAACGATTATATTCGTTACTGTTGCCGGAAAAAATGCAATTGTACCGTCACCGTTGCTAATGAATCAGGGAAAACCATGTCCTTATTGAAAAAGGTAACTTTCTATGGTTGCTACAACAGCGTTACAAGTAACGCGTTACTTCCCTGCCCTGGAAAAAAGTCTCTGTACCGTCGCACGTTTGCAGTTTTGATTCGGTTTCCCGTGACGCGACGGAACGGTCGTTCGCGCTCAGAAAAAATAATTAGTACCAGTTCGAGACTCGTATGCTCATATATAAGCAAAAATATGTAATCTTATATGAAGATAAAACTTGCTTTTATAGGAATATGTGAACACGAAGAAATTCTATTATAGGTTCCATTAAAAATACATCTATATTATTCAAGAGTAATTATCATGAATTTAGAGGAAATAGTATTGGAGGATATCTCCAAACTAAAAACTTCAGTTTGAAAATATCGTTCTTTCTGCCTTGAATAATTTCAAATTTTACAGTTTTGATGACTCCGATGGAAAGTAAATTGTCAATATAAGACTATTAGGAGCTAAGTACGTTTCAGTGCCGTTCAATATTAATAATGTTATATTATTAATATAATTGTACCGAGACCGTATTTTTCGCAACATAATAAATAGAGTCATTAAGTTGCTCACTAATTTAGTTAACAATTGGATAGGAATTTTCACGGGATTTAAATTAATAACGAATATTACTGGGACTCAAGACTCATACGTGGAAGGTTGTGGCAGCGTTTCGTTTGTCCGAGAAAATTCAATATTTTTCGCGCACACGGACAATTTCACCTTCTCATAATTATATTAATAATATAACATTATTAATACTTAATGGCACTAGAATATTCGTGCTTGGCTCCTAATGGTCATATACTGAATACTTTTTCTCCCGATTTCTAAAAATTATTCTTGAATAACAAGTATATGATCTTTTTACATGGGACTACATAGAATTTCTTCGTGTATGAGCAAGTTTGATCTTCGTGGAAGATTACATATTCTCGCTTATGCATGAGAAGATACGGGCCTTGAATTGACGCTAATCTTTTTTCCGTGCGCTCAGCTCGGCCGATCGATCGGCAAACGTCCGTATCAGCGCAACTATTGGTCGCAGTTCGCAGCTTCGTCATGTATACGCGCATATATATATATATATATANTATATATATATATATATATATATATATATATATATATATATATATATATATATATATATATATATATATATATATTCCCGTTTACGTTCGTTCTCGTTGAACGCCCGTGAGCCAAACTGAGTCGCATTTTCGTTTGAGCAGAAAGAGAAAAAGAGAGGAAGATAGAGAGAGAGAGAGAGAGAGAGAGAGAGAGAGAGAGAAAGAGAATGTATCGTTTTCCACGCGTCATCTCCAATCACGTTCGCTCTCCCTTTTTAACGCACGATTGTTCACGAACCAGGTCCAGCAAACCAAAGTGACATCCGTCCTGTCTGAACCGCAACGTGCCTTATTGTCGACCATCACCGCCGGCCACGAGGTGATCCACATCGCGGAGACCGAGCTCTCGACGAAGGCCCAGATACCCCAGCTCGGCACCGACCCGGCGTCCTTGAGATGGATCGAGCAGACCATCGACACCCACAAGCAGAACGTGGGCTCGCAGATTGCGGCGATGAACGCCGCGACCGCCCAGGTGGTCACGCTGACCTCGGGCCCGGCGGACAACGTGGACCACACCGCGGTGGGAGCGGCGATCACGACGATCGCCACGAACCTACCGGAGATGACGAAGGGCGTGAGAATGATAGCCGCCCTCATGGATGACGAGTCGTCCGGCGAACGACTGTTGGACGCCGCCAGGAAACTCTGCACGGCCTTCTCGGACCTGCTGAAAGCCACGGAGCCGGAGACCAAAGAGGTGAGTGCGATCGGTCGCGCAGACGAGTCTCCGAGAGATCTCGCGTACACTCGGACACGTACATTCCCGCGCTCTCGTGATGCCACGTGTGTCGTTTGTCTCAAAGTCTCCTCTTTCTCCGCAGCCTTTCTACATTACCTCCACGCTCTACGGACAATATGTAAGCACTAATATCTCAGCTTCGTAGCGTAGACACGGACGAGTTAGATATCCGCTTTCACACCCACGTTCGTTTCTCTCTTTTCTTTTTACCTTGGAAACACCTGATCTTGCAAACGCAACTGATGCCTCAGGAAATTCATTTTACTAGACCGTTACCTTGGTAAACGAAGTAGAATGGTCTGGACTTCGATAAGATTAAAACTTGTTATTACAGGTGTAGGAATTAATGTAGGAATTAATCGAATACCAAATTCTTTTGCAGGCTGTGATAAAAATATATTTGAAATAAATTTAAAAAACTATTATATAGATATAAGAAATATGGAACTGCTGCTGCATATCCGATCCATCCTGCGGTATATATTGTAGCTTTTGCGGGGATTGTGAGTGGATCCAATTGACATTCTCTTGAGATAAACAGGACGCTATGTTTTGAAAGCTTTCCTCTCTGTAGATTAGACAAAAAAAAATATTCAGTAAAAATGAACAAAATGTCAACAGAAAGAAAAGCATTGCAAGATCAACGTGCTTTTTATTGCAACAGAATTTAAATAAACAATAACTTTTAATATAGTTTAGTTACGATCCGCAGCAAATCTACCAGCTGTTACACCTGTGCGTTACACAATGGCTGCGCTCAGCAAAGAAAAGAGCTCAGTGCTTATTGCCTATGATTGGAACATTCTTTTAGATCCTTTATAAATCCAAGCAAATGTAGCAATCAGGATCAACAATTATTAAGCGTTCACTAAGCTACTTTATACACTTTTGAGAATCGTGTAAAGCCCGCGTGGAGACTACGGATTAAAATTGAGATTTGATTGAAATTTCACCAATCAGAGTAGAGTTCACTAAACTCAAGTTTAATAATTCAGCGTTCAGTCAACTTGAGTTTAGCGTATTTTGCTTCGATCAGTCAAATCTCCATCCTGATCTCAATCCGACTTCGCAGTCCGATACGGAAATGCTCAATTAGTTTACTTGGTACGTTTTATATGTGCGCGAACATGCACGGTATCGAGCGTGTCACGAACATTCGATTTCTTCCGACACCCGCTGTAATCGTCGTTCTCGTTCCAGCCCCGGCAGAATCTGCTGAACGCGGCGTCTCGCGTGGGCGAGGCTTCGCACCAGGTGTTGACCACCATCGGCGAAGAGGACGACTCGAATCGCGAGCTGCAGGACATGCTGCTGGCGCTCGCCAAGGCCGTGGCCAACACCACCGCGGCGCTGGTGCTGAAAGCGAAGAACATAGCGGCGACGTGCGAGGACTCGGCCACGCAGAACCGAGTGATATCGGCGGCGACGCAGTGCGCGCTGGCCACGTCGCAGCTGGTCGCGTGCGCGAAGGTGGTAGCGCCGACCATGCACTCGCCCGCCTGTCAGACCCAGCTGATGAACGCCGTGCGCGAGGTGACCCGTGCGGTCGAGAGCCTGGTCCAGGTCTGCAACGAGACCTGCAGCGACGAGAACCTGCTGAAGGAGCTGAGCGTCGCCGCGGCCGAGGTCAGCCGCACCCTCAACGACCTTCTCAATCACATCAAGACGGCGACTAAGGGCGAACGGGCGAAGGAATCGGTCCAGGAGGGAGCGGTGGAGACTATCCTGGTGGCGACGGACAAGCTGTTCGCGAGCACCGGCGACGCCGGCGAGATGGTGCGTCAGGCGAGAGTAGTCGGCCAGGCTACCGCCCAGCTGATCCAGAGCATCAAGGGCGAGGCCGAGAAGCAGACGGACTCGGAGCAGCAGCAGCGTCTGCTGGCGGCGGCGAAGCTGCTGGCCGACGCTACTGCCAAGATGGTGGAGGCGGCGCGGCAGTGCGCGAGCAGTCCGCACGACGCCAAGATGCAGGATCGGCTGCGCCAGGCGGCCGAGGAGCTGCGGGCCGCGACCACCGCGGCGGCCACACCGGCCTTGCGCCGGAAGCTCATCACCCGGCTGGAGGCGTGCGCGAAGCAGGCGGCGGCGACCGCGACCCAGTGCATCGCGGCCGCCTCCGGCGCCGCCCACCACAACACCAACCCGGCCAGCCAAGAGGAGCTCAACGCGGAGTGTCGCACGATGGCCCAGCACATCTCGCACCTTGTGTCCGGCGTGAAAGGCACCCAGGCCTTACCGGACGTGCCTACGGCGCAGTTGAACCTGATCAACGCCTCCGAGCAGTTCCTGCAGCCGGGCACCGCGGTGATGAAGGCCGCCAGGGCTGTCTTGCCGACGGTGACCGACCAGGCGTCCGCGATGCAACTCAACGACTCCTCCCAGCAGTTGGGCTCCTCGTTGGCGGACCTGAGGTCCGCGGTGACGCGCGCCAGGGAAGCCTGCGGCGGCTTGGAGCTCGACGCGGCGGAGGAGCTGATTAACAGCCTGAAGGACGAGCTGGGTGAGTTCTATCGCGCCGTCGAGGCCGCCTCGTTGAGACCGCTGCCCGAGGAGACGACGGAGTCGACCGCGCTGCGACTCGGCGCCACGTCCAAGAACGTCGGATTCGCGATGGCGCAGCTGCTGTCCGCCGCCAAGCAGGGCAACGAGAACTACACCGGCAGCGCCGCCAGGGAGACCGCCTCGGCGCTGAAGGACCTCACCTACGCGGTCCGCGGCGTAGCGGCGACGTCCGACCAGCCGGAGACGCAGAAGAAGGTGCTGATGACGGCGGACGACGTGATCCTGCGATCTCTGCATCTGGTCAAGGAGGCGCGACGCGTGCTCAAGAATCCGGAGAATCCCGAGAACGAGGCCAACCTGGCCGCCGTCGCCAAGGACGTGTCCAATTCGTTGAACAAGTGCGTCTCTTGTCTACCCGGTCAGAGGGACGTCGACGAGGCCATACGCAGCATAGACGACATGACGCAGGTGCTCGGCATGAACGAGTTCCCGCACACGAACAAGAACTACGGGTAAGTGACCTCTTCTACGAACGGAAGTCACGTGCGCCGGGAGAAACGCGGGGCAAACAGCGGGATGGGACACGCGCTTTTCAGAGTTTTCTAGGCGACTAATCGTTCATACTCGTGATCGTCCGTCCGCGTGCTCGATCTCAGTAATTTTATCAGTGAGAAGTTTCCTTCTAGAGACGAATTAACCTCCCTTTTGACTAATCGATTCTTTCCTTGTGCAAATTTTATAATATCGCGTGAAATGGCATGCCACGCAGGAAAGTTTGTCCCAACTTTGACAACACGTCGCTCGAGACTCCCGTTTCCCCGTCTCAGCCATCTCGATTAATGGCATCGGAAGCAAGAAAACATCTATCCGAAATTCGTGCTGAATACATTGTACAAATAAAAGGATACGTCTGTGAAATGATACTTGTGTGATTTACAGTTGTAAAATATTTGCAAAGGTTTAGTTTACTTTAATCATCAATAAGTTGAATTAACGCGGCAGAATCATGAAAAAAAGCTAAGAAGGAAGGTTGAATTTTATGTTAATTTCACGGTTATTTATTGATTGTTAGAACAAAAGGAAAGTTTTCGGAATATTTTATAATTTATCTGACCGATCGATCATAAGTGTCTCATTTTATGAATATATTCTTTTATTTCAACGTATTTCGCAGAAGAATTTTAGGCATGCTTTTTCTCGTTTTCTGACGTCATTAAATAGGACGACTGCATCGAGGAGCCAGGAGCCTTAAATTTACTTATTTATTTATTTATTTCGCGATGGAGAATATCGACAGGAAGTTTCGAGTCGTTGAAAAATTTACTTCGCTGCTTCCAAGTCAGACAATTTTTCTCCTTCAGCCGCGATATTTTCCGTCTTTAATGAAACTCAAGGGAGAAGTATCTACATGCTTCACAAGGAACACCTTGCGATTCCTCCTCCAATATTTTCCCTCAAAATAAATATATAAACGTAATTTATGGCCCAATCGGTTATCCCTACTTTTTGCTCGTACTTGTTCCAGTTTTTTTCTTTTTGTTTTCACATTATATCTCTCACGTACCTTCTTATCGCTTCTTGAACTACGTTCGTGTATCGGGAATAATTGGCATACAGTAGATACGAGTACATATAATTTCAGCGTCGTACGCTTCGCACAATGGCGGGTGATGATTTTTCGGAGCCTGATGCTAATATCATTTCAAGAACCCCATAAGGGAATGGCCATACTTGAAAACTTGATCGATAGAATACTGATTTTTTCTGCAAAGTTCGCGTCTTATGGTTGCACGAAATTATAAATATTTCTTACACGTTGAGAAAGCACGCGCGAAAATAAATCGAAGCCTTGTTCAGTACGTGGCGAAAATAATTAACCCTTTGCACTCGAGGGCTCCGGAGCGGAGCCATTTAAAATTTGTCTTCAAACTCGAGGGCTCCGCTATGGAGACAATGCAAATAACTTTCAGTTCGTAACACAAGGACAAAGACAAATCTTAAAAATTATTGTGTATAGGATATTCCGCTCTTGCTATTTGCATTTGAGTTTGAAGAGTTTGAAGACAAATTTTCAATGGCTCCGCTCCGGAGCCCTCGAGTGCAAAGGGTTAAGAATTTTTAAGTGACATCTCTTGTTGTCGGTTAGCGTAAATATTTATCTGCCACAGAAATTCTGCAGCTTGTCGAACGTGTCGATGCTTCAATCGGGAAAACTTCAAAGAACATTTTTGTATCTTTTCGGTGAAATTCACGAGCCATAAAAGATACGAAAAATTTGCAAAAAAGTTTCTATATATCTTGATTAGATTTTCTGTTAGATGTGGTACTCATCGCATTCATATTAGGACTTTTTTCATCGAACTAGGCTTACAGAAACTTAAAAAGAGATACACAATTGAGACTCGATGAAAGAAAGATGAAAAGAGAATTGGTACTAGTTAGTGCAACCAGTTCAGTAAGAAAGAACAGACCTATGTATATCGCACTCACACTTACGTAAAATCTCCAAGCGCAAGAATTGCAAAAAAGGTAGTGTCGCGATCGTGTCGGTGCTTATGTAACGTAACATTCTGTGGGCCGTTTCTCCATTATCGACGCTTGCCAAGTTCTCCATCGACTTTGGCATCCCCTCAGTTTCCGAGTAAACGAGAAGCTTACGGTGTTGAGGAAAAAGGGCTTTCGAATGAATGAAAAGAACTACCGGAACTTTCCGACGGGGGCCCTCTGACCCACCTCTCACCAGCCCCCTTATAAATCCGCCACTGACGCTTCTGCTGCTTCACAGGCAGCTGCAGAACGACCTGAACAACGCGGCGGCCAATCTGAACGACGCCTCCTCGAGCATAGTGTCGTCGGTGCGCTCGCCCGTGCAGCTGGCGAGCTCGTCGAAACAGTTCACCAATGCCTTCGGGGACCTGCTGGGCGTGGGCATGGAGATGGCGGGCCAGACGGCGGTGGAGACGCGCAGCCAGGTGGTCGTGTCGTTGAAGAACGTCAGCATGACGTCCGGCAAGCTCCTCGTAGCCGCGAAGTCGGTCGCGGCGGACCCGACCGCCCCGAACGCCAAGAACCAGCTGTCGGCGGCGGCGCGCGCCGTCACCGACTCCATCAACTACCTGGTGGACGTGTGCACGTCGGCGGCGCCGGGGCAGAACGAGTGCGACAACGCCATCAGGAACATCCAGTCGATGCGATCGCTGCTGGACAATCCGTACGAGCCGATCTCCGACGCCTCGTACTTCGAATGCCTGGAGAGCGTGATGGAGAAGAGCAAGAGCCTGGGCGACGGTATGACCGGTATCGCGAATCACGCGAAGAAGTCGGAGCACGAGCAGTTCTCGGTCGCCGTCCGTGGGGTGTCCTCGTCGATCTGCGGCCTGATAGAAGCCGCGGCTCAAGCGGCCTACCTCGCCGGGGTGAGCGACCCGACGTCCGTGGCGGGTAAACCCGGCCTGGTGGACCAGGCGCAGTTCTTCCGGGCGGCTCAGGCGATACACACCGGCTGCCAGAGCCTCGGCAACCCGACGAGCACGCAGCAGCAGGTCCTCTCAGCCGCCACCATGATCGCGAAGCACACCAGCGCCCTGTGCAACGCCTGCAGGGTCGCCTCCAGCAAGACCAGCAACCCGGTGGCGAAGCGGCACTTCGTCCAGTCGGCCAAGGACGTCGCCAACTCGACCGCGTGCCTCGTGAAGGAGATCAAGGCGCTCGACCAGAATTACTCGGACGCCAATCGCGAGAAGTGCGCGGAGGCGACGAAGCCGCTGCTGGAGGCGGTCGACAACCTCTGCACCTTCGCGAGCTCGCCGGAGTTCGCGAGCCAGCCGGCCAAGATATCGATCGCGGCCAGGGCGGCGCAGGAGCCGATCACCAGCGCCGGGAAGTCCATCATCGACGGCTCGTGCGCCATGGTGCTGGCGGCGAAGAGCCTGGCGGTCAGCCCGAAGGATCCGCCGACTTGGCAGCTGCTGGCCAATCACAGCAAGAGCGTGAGCGACTCGATCAAGTCGCTGGTGGCGTCGATACGCGACAAAGCGCCCGGACAGAAGGAGTGCGACGCCGCGATCGAGAAGCTGTCGGCCCGCATCCGCGAGTTGGACGCCGCGTCCCTCAGCGCCGTCTCGCAGGCGTTGGTGCCGCGGCGCGAGAACACCATGCAGGGCTTCACCGACCAGATGGAGAGCAGCGCGAGCGAGCTGCGCGAGAAGCTGGAGCCGTTGCGCACGGCCGCGAAGTACGAGGCGGAGAACGTGGGCCACGCGGTCAGCCAGATCGCCCTCTACTCGGAACCGCTCGTCTCCGGCGCCGTAGGCGCCGCCTCCAACATGGTGCACTCGAAGCAGCAAATGGTGCTGCTGGACCAGACGAAGACCGTCGCCGAGTCCGCCCTGCAGCTGATCTACGTCGCCAAGGAGTCCGGCGGCAATCCGAAGGCCATCGCCCTGCACTCGGAGGTGGACGAGACCGTCGAGTCCACCAAGGACGCGCTTCAGGAACTGCAGAACACGCTGGAGACCATATCGACGTCGCACGGCATCGTCACCGGCCTCATCGACACCATTTCGCGCGCGATGGTCCGACTGGAGGACCACCGCATGTCCACCATCGACACCGTCGACTCGTACGTCGACTACCAGACCAGGATGGTCGAGGCCGCGAAGGAGATCGCTCGGTTGGCGCAAGAAATGGTAAGGCGCTTGATAAAACATCTTTCTTTCTGGAAGATATTCAACGTTCAAGTGGTTACCGGCCTGTGCCCTTTTTTACTTACAGTCGACCAAGTCCAGCACCGACGTTGCCAGACTGGGCCCGCTGGCGGTCGACATCAGCCACAAGTACACGCAGCTCGCCCGCGACACCTCCGGCGCGTCCGCGGCGGCCTCGAACGCCGACGTGTCGGCGCGGCTACGGACCGGCGTTCAGGAGCTCGGCCGTGCGTGCGCCGACATAGTACGCACCGCCGGCATCTGCCAGATGTCGCCCGGTGACGTGTACGCGCAGCGTGAGGTCGCCGAGCAGAGCAAGATCGTGACGGAGAAGGTGTCGCAGGTGTTGGCTGCCTTGCAAGCTGGCTCACGCGGCACCCAGGCGTGCATCAACGCGGCCAGCACGGTGTCCGGCATCATCGGCGACCTCGATACCACCATCATGTTCGCCACCGCCGGCACCCTGCACGCCGAGAACGAGGGCGACACGTTCGCCGACCACCGTGAGAACATACTGAAGACCGCCAAGGCCCTGGTGGAGGACACCAAGACCTTGGTCGCTGGCGCCGCGTCGTCGCAGGAACAGCTGGCTGTGGCGGCGCAGAATGCCGTCTCCACCATCGTCCAACTCGCCGAAGTGGTCAAGTACGGTGCGGCCAGTCTGGGCAGTCAGAATCCGGAGGCGCAGGTGATGCTGATCAACGCGGTGAAGGACGTCGCTTCGGCGCTGGGCGACCTCATACACGCCACCAAGGCCGCCAGCGGCAAGCCCATCAACGACCCCAGCATGGCACACCTTAAGGATTCCGCCAAGGTAACCTTGCTCGTGCGAAAGTCGCCTCTCGCTTTGCTCACACGCTCACACTCCTCGTTAATGTGTGTACGCGTACCAGCCGGTATTCACAATCAGATTTTATATTTAACGTCACATCCTGAGCTCCTCCTCCGATGCTTCCTAGCCAACCCGAGGCAATTTTAAATATAAAACTCGACTATGAATATCAGCCATACCACCACACATGTGTGCTCTAACAACGAGAATGGAGCGGATTATACTCGTGCGCTTACGTTGCCCGCTTGAGAGATTAACCCCGGCCGACGCTTGATTGGAAGGAACTCGTTGTTTACGGCGCGACGCCACCCGAATGGATCTTTATTGCGAATACGTGGAATAATATTGGGCCGGGCGACATTAACTCTCGCCGGTGGCTGGCCAGCCAGCCAGCCAACTAGCCGAAATAACCATAGAATCGAAAGCCGATGAGACATCCCGCGAATACGGATGAGGCACCCCGATGAGCGGATCCCGGCCGGGTCTTCAACGAATCCCCGGCGATCGATTAACGCACCGAACTCCAATAATGTCGTTTCAGGCGTAACAGTAGAGAACCACCCACCCACCCCGCACCCTGCGATCGGAGGCGTTCGTCTCGGCTGAATTTCAATCTGACCACCCCCGGAGACTAATGAAGCGTTGTTTTTTTGGTGTTGCGCTCCCCCCCCCTCCCCTCCTAATCGATTAACCGGTCGAGTTGTGTCGTAATCCAGACGTAACTATGTAGAACGCATAATCTCAGAGGGCCCGATAAACACCAAGTATCTGTAACGTGACATCGATGTTATCATGTCCGACACAACGATATAACTGTTACACAACACCACGTGTTATGTAAGAAGCTTTCTACAATAAGCAGTAAGACTTACGCAATAAGGAAATTGACTAAACACGACTGGTTATTTTGCTAATGAACGACTGTGATTTTGGTGTGAATTTTCTTACCGCCCAAATCTTATTGCTTATTGTAGAAAACCTCCGGCAATTGCATTGTTGCATCGGACGTTGTAATACCGATGTTATTTTACTGATACTTGGTGTTTACTGGGAATACTTGTCTGTTTTGTACCTTTTTTGGGGTGGACTTTAATTGACACATTCTCGTGAGCCGTCTTCGTTCTCACCTTTCTCTCTCTCTCTCTCTCTCTCTCTTTCTCTCTCTAACCGAACTTGCGTTCTGGCTCTACTAAAATCTCGCCTGGCGTCCGTCACGCGGAATTCGGTCGGCATCGATCGATCGACCGTCGCTGTTCTCGGGATCATACGTCGTGAGACGCGAGAGAGACTCTCGAGCGGAAACAAGGCCGCAAGAATCTGTGTCATTCTGTGTATCCGCCGTCGGCGTTGCGGACCGAAATCTAAGAGAGACACCATTAAAGTCCACCTTGAACGACGCTTATTGTTCGGCTTCGTATCTATCTTCCGTGTGTGTGAAGTATATTACTACTTTAGAGCGGCGGATGATGTGTTTCCTTTCTCTCTATCTCTCTCTCTCTCTCTCTCTTCCTTCCTCTCCTATGGCGGAAAGGCACTCTTGTAGAGGATGCTGTTTGTTTAACGCGACGCTCCGCCTTTGTTGTACATTGCTTTCTCACATACGTCGATGTGTCGAGAGATTCGCGAGGTAGCGGTAGTGTATGTTACAGATACTATTTATTTATTAATATTATTACCACTAGCACCGCCACTACCACTACTCGTGTATCACGAATGTGTCGACGATGCGAGGTGGACTTTAATACGAGTCTCATTGACGATTTTGGTCTGGCCGATCCCGGACAGGTCTTAGAGCAACAGCTGCAGCAGCAGTTCGTGCCTCTGAGCGACGTCGGCGGCTCGGAATCGGAATGGTTCGTGTCCGATCAAGAGGAGGAGCTAATCCGCCTGCTCTCCATCTCTGAGAGCTCTCAGCCGGTCCAACGGACGTCCGACTTATTGTTGCTCATGTAGCCGGATATTCCGTTTCCTCCTCCGTCGCAAGCACGGTCGTTTTCCGCGTACGTCGCGGCGGGCTGTGTCGGTCCCCGCGACGGAGTCGCCGTGCGAATTAATCAATCGAACGTAATCGAACGATCCACGAACGAATATATCGCATGTGCGCGAAATTGATCTCCTGTCTCTCTTGCATACGTTGAGAAAGAAGGCCTGTTCTCTTTTCAGCCGAACTAACGCAACTTCGTTCCTTTTCCTTTTTCAGCGCAATATAATTGACATCCCTGGGATATCCGATTTTAATCCGCTATTCTCTTTATCTTCGCAAGGTCGAGTCGAAAATATGTTCAGACAAAAGTTGTAAGGTCTGGAGGGGGACATTAGTTGATTTAATTGACCTTAATTTCGTTGTGTAGTTAATAATTCAAGGTCATTACAACTTCGCTTCTTTTTTTATAGAATTATATAGTTTTCTTCTTAACACAGATCGGTTCCTCCGTTCATTCTGCGTATTAAAGTACCGGGGTAAGATTATCGAAAAATGAATACTTTTCGAGATATTTTACTTTTTATTCTGGTATTTTTCAGCACAGGAAAGAAACGATATGAAATATACCCATAAAATATTCACTTTTCGGCAGTTTGGCCGTTGAAACCTGAGGTACACTCTCTATGTAACCTGAGATATACTTGTTATATACTTATAACTATAATTATAACTTGCCACATACTTATTTTACACTTATTATTATACATATAAGCCTGTTATACACTCGTTATATATTTATAATTTGCTATACACTTATTACATATTGATTATATATTTATTGCATTCGAAAAACGAAAATGCCACCTAGTTCAGCTGGAAAAAACAGACCTAGAGAACAAACGGTTGCGTGTGAAACGCAAAATGCGAATTTGAATGCGCGTCAAAGAGGCGAGGCAGATCGATCCGATGCGAAATTAGCGAGTTTTATTTACCGAAGTGTAGAGATTACGACGTAGTCGCAAAATCATGTACGAACGACTTTTGTATTAATGAGTCACGATTTCCCACAAAATCTCTCTCTCTCTCTCTCTCTCTCTTTCCAATTACTATCGTTTTTAGCCGAGACACACTAGTTTTACTCGGCCGAGTTCATCAGTTGGGTACGTACGTCCCTGTTTCACGAAGATGCGTTTTGCACGGATTAACAGGCTCTTCCAGTTAACCAGCTTCCGCATATAATAACGCCCGTCGTCTCTCACGATCGCCAAGAGAGGGTCGTTACGTCACATTGATAACACAACCGGTCCACGCTTCACGCATTAATCACTCTCACGTGTATTGACAAACTGCAGTCGGCGGTATTTCGCGTCTCGGCGTACTCTCACTTCCCGTACTTGAAGCTCAGGCACTAACCCTAGTTTGGCATTCATGGGTCAGCTTGACCCAAGCGAAAAATCGCGATCCCACAGTTGTCGAATCGTCGAATCATTGCAGATACAAGCACAGAATTCGTTTCCCGAAGCATGCAAGACGTTTCGCTTCTTTCCGTGCAGAATCAACATACCGTCTCACCTTACGCCTCGAATTATCTGTTCTTTAAATAATAATCGGGGAAAAGAACTTACCAAATTTACATCTTGTGCATTCGAAACTATAATATCTGTACAGTGAATAATTGCACATTTGCACGTATCTGAGTAAAAGGCGTGTCGGCGAAGTTACTGGGTCTCACAGATGGTGTGAACCAAACTGAGCAGCGGGAAACAAACGTGCCAACGAAGGGTTAATAATATCCTTTAATATCTCGTAGCTCTAACCATCTCGTACTCGCGAGTACATTAACACGTGACACGTGTGTAAAAAAAAAAAACTCACGCGCTTTGACGCAAATATAAGGAAGAAAACGCGATATTCACGTAGTAAGTCAGTGCGATTAATTCGTTCCCCTCTCTCTCTCTCTCTCTCTCTTTCTCTCTGGCACAGGTAATGGTGACCAACGTGACATCGTTGCTGAAGACCGTCAAGGCCGTGGAGGACGAGCACACCCGTGGCACCAGGGCGTTGGAGTCGACGATCGAGGCGATCGCACAGGAGATACGCGCCCTCAACAGCCCGGAGAGCCAGAAGAGCAACGTCACGCCGGAGGATCTGGTGCGTTGCACCAAGAGCATCACGATATCCACGGCGAAGGCGGTCGCAGCCGGGAACAGCTGCAAGCAGGACGACATCATCGCCGCCGCCAACATGGGCAGGAAGGCGATCAGCGACATGTTGACCATCTGCAAAGGCGCCGCCTACAACTGCGCGGAGACGGCCGATCTGCGCGACCGCACCCTGCAGGCCGGCCACGACGTCGCCATCAACTACCGCGAGCTGCTCCAGGCGATCCTGCAGATCTCCTCCAGGCAGGGCGACGCCAAGCACACGTTGCCGGCGATCTCGCGCAAAATCGCCCAGAGCGTGACCGAACTGGTCGCGGTGGCGGAGCTGTTGAAGGGCAACGACTGGGTCGACCCCGACGACCCTACGGTGATCGCGGAGAACGAACTCCTCGGCGCAGCTGCGAGCATCGACGCCGCCGCCAAGAAACTGGCCAGCCTCAGGCCAAGGAGGAGCATTCAGGTGAGCGTCCAATCGCTGTCATTCAGAGGAAGCGTTAAAAAATAGCAGATGTTGCTGGAAGTTCGAAGCGATCGCTTTGAGCGAATGTTGAAAATATGGAAAATACATATCAAAGCCCGAGTCAAGTATTTGTAGAGTAAGTATTTATGACATTTATGATATTTATAACTTTTGATGTGTGTACTTGTTAGACTTTTTGTTTGTCACTATTTTGATGCCTGAGAGGTCACTTTTGTCATTTTTCCTGCCAAGAAAAAAATCACGATGGTAATAAACAAACACGATACAATAACGAATATGTTCGCAGAACGTTAAGATTATGTTAAAAGTGACAGTTACAATTACGTAGGAGGAATATAATCGGGCATGGGGGGTTGGTAGGTTGCGAAGAACCGTTCTGCCCTTCGCGAGATATGTTTGATTTTCTTGGTCGTTTATAAATGATCGACCAGGAATCGAACATATTATTGCGGCGGGTAGAGAAGTCGACGTTGCGAGTACCCGGGGTGAGTTTCGGTCGGTAAGATTACACCAAATCATCGTCTGTTCCTGGATGCTCGTCGTCCTTCCCCCTCCCTCCCCTCTCCCGTCGAGTTTCACACTAAGACACGCTTTCGCTCCGCAGGAGGCGAACGAGGACATGAACTTCGACGAGATGATATTGGAGGCCGCGAAGTCGATCGCCGCCGCCACGTCGGCCCTGATCAAGGCCGCCAGTGCCGCCCAGCGCGAGCTGATCGCCACCGGCAAGGTGTCCCGCACACCGTTAACCAGCTCCGACGACGGGCAATGGTCCGAGGGTCTGATCTCCGCCGCCAGACTGGTGGCGGCCGCCACCCACAGCCTCGTGGAGTCCGCCAACGCTCTCGTTCAAGGAGTAAGCTCCGAGGAGAAGTTGATCTCCAGCGCCAAGCAGGTTGCCAGCAGCACGGCGCAACTGTTGGTTGCTTGCAAGGTCAAGGCCGACCCTGACAGCGAGAGCACGAAGCGCCTGCAGGCCGCTGGCAATGCGGTGAAACGTGCGACCGATAATCTCGTACGCGCTGCGCAACAGGCTATCCAACAGGAGGAGGACCGCTCGTTGGTCCTGAACCGCCGCATGGTAGGCGGCATCGCGCAGGAGATCAACGCACGCTCGGAGGTGTTGCGAATTGAGCGCGAGCTGGAGGAGGCCCGGGGCCGTTTAACCGCGATCCGTCAAGCCAAGTACAAGAACCGGCCGGACCTGGCCGACGACGGTGAGCTCGATCAGAGCGGCTACGAGGGCTACACGACCCGTTACGAGACCAGGGCGTACGAGCCGTCGCACATGCACTCGCCGCAGACGATGCACCACACGCTGGACCAGCTGCAGACCAGCGCCCAGCACATCAGCCATCACCAGTTCGCCGAGATCGGTGATCGGCAGCAGCTGGTCAGCCCGGAGAAGGTGCACTCGACGCAGAGCACCCTCGAGAGGAAGATGAAGGACGCCCAATACCGCTCGGTCCTTCTGGACAGCGAGTCCCTGGACAGGAAGTACGGCGACAGTTACCAGGAGCGGAGCCCGTACGTCGTTACCGAGAGGAAGATCGTGACGGACAACTTGCCCGGTCAGTACAGCTCGATCGAGCGGAAGATCAACCAGGAGATCATCAGCGCGGCGGAGAGGAAGCACGCCGGGGACATCGCTTACCACCCGCCGCCTCAGCATATCTCATACTCGCCGCGGTCCCCGACGCACAGATCCGCCCCGCAGATACCGACCTCGCCGGAGACGACGTACGAGAGGCAGGATCAGCAGCATCCGATCGATCGCTTCTCGGCCGCCAGCCCGATGAGCACCTTCCGCTCCGAGAAGCAAGTGGACACCCAGCGATTCGGCGTCGTGCCGCATCACCAGACGTTCAAGAACGTCGAGAGCAAGGTCGTGCCCGGCGGCAGAATCGAGACCATCACGACGAAGGTGTACACGTCGACGCCCGGCAAGAGCAGCTCTTCCAACTACGAGGCCACCGAGGAGACCAAAGAGTACACGACCTCCGGCAACGAGCTGTCCACGTTCAAGAGCGCCTTCGACAACGACAGCGTCGAGGAGCGCACGACGAAGCAGTCGAGCTTGCACAAGGTCACGGAGAAGAAGACCGTGACGATGACGACGTCGAGCCGGCAGGAGTCCAACACGAAAACCTTCCGCTTCGAAGACAAGCAGTAAAAACCCGCGGGAGAGGACGCGAGAGGACGGCTGATCCGACCGTCCGTTTGCGCGATGACAAACAGGCAATGTCCCTCCGGAGGTATGAGGTATTCAAGAAGAGTTCGGACAGAGCGACGTCGTTCGTCCCCGCGTGTTCCTCAACGCGAAATTATTTCAGTGGTATTTGACTGGCGGAATAAGCTGTTTGGGGATTCCGGGAGGTTGAACTTCTCGAGGTCGGGGTTGAAAATGAAGCGGTCGATAGCCGAAGGTGGATCGAGTGATGAAAAATAATCAAATGATTAGAAATGATGCGATTTAAGGCGCGATCTAATCGTTACTCCACGTGTAATAGTATATTTTTATTGTCACGTCGTTGTTCGATCGCGCTTGAGCGACTTGCGAGAAGAGACGTCCGGGATACACCCGACCCCGGGAATCGGCACGCTCGACGAACCGGAGCGCGAGCGGTCGCGGGGAACTCGGCCGGGACGACGACGAAACCTTCGCGACGAGAGATAGAAAAGTGCCCTTAGATAAACGTGCAACTCGTGCTTTCGATTTGTTGCCTTTTTGCGAGCGTATATTTATTCGTGGAGCCATATTTTCGCGCCGTGATCTTTTCGCCGCGACCGATACGACGAGTGGCCGGACCGAGTCGATCTTAACGGGACGATTTTTCGTTGTTGTTGTTGTTGCGTGTGTAACGTTTACTCCCGGCTATATTACGTAAGACATAACTAACTTACTTTACGACTACCACTACTATTACTTCCGTTCGCACAGAGTAAGATAGAGGTTTTATGGTTTTAGGCCCATGACGCACGCAAAAAGCGTAAAGCAATAAGACACGAGCAGTAAGCAAGCATTGACCAATCACGATCGATTATTCTTCGGCCGTAAGGAGAATAATCGACTGTGAACGATCAATTTTCTTACCTCTCGGCTTTTGCCGCTTAAGTTTTTCCGCGTACCATGGCCCCTTATTTTCTCTCTCTCCCTCTCTATCTCTATCTATCTATCCATCTCTTTCTCTTGTTTCTTTTTTCTCCCTCGTTTGTTCTCTTCTTATGAACGCTTACCGCGCTTACCTTGAGGATAATAGTTGAGGTACCGTACGTAATCGCGCTTGAGTTTTTAATGTATAGAGTTAATTTACTTTTACACTTTACAAACGGATGGTCGAGAGAACCACGAATTAACCAGAGAAGCAACATATCATTTAATTTTATTAATTTTCCCGACGTCGCCCGGCGCCCGCGCGCGGGTGCCCAGCGACTCACCGGCACTCTCGCTGCATTAACATTTTCCGCTTTCTAGATTAACCCCCCCCCCCCCC
>NW_014555521.1:542652-553019 GCF_001313825.1 Dinoponera quadriceps
CCCCCCCTCCTTTCTTCTCCAGCCGATACTTTATCGCGTCTCTATATTTATTCCGGGGATTCTCTATATACTTATGTATAAAATCTGCATGCGCACCATAAGTATATGCGTGTGGGAATCGGAAGACATTGGAAGTGTTATAAAACCGATATTTACATTTCCTTCGCTCCTCGTCACTCTTCACGCACCACCTCGACCGCGTCTGTACTCACGTCTCTCCTGTCCCTTCCCCTTGTCCCCTCCCTCCCCCTCCTTTTATTCGATTCGTCTCTTTCGTTTCTTATATTCCTTGTCGCGCGATCCGCAATACCGTATCGTCGACCTCTGTCGCAGGCGGTGGCTCGTATTTTCGACAAATTTATCAAAGTAAGCCCATTTATTAAAGTAAGCGACCGGCCTAGTTGAGGCTCCTGCGAATCGATCGATTCAGTGCAATCACTATACCGTTTAGTCTCTCTCGCGAGTAGCTGTAGGCTGTACTACCATTGTTAGATGACGCGCGGGGCAGAGCTCCCTGCGACGCCACGGGGCGCCTCGTGGAACGTGAGGTGAAGTGCCTAACTCCGATGAGCTGCCGCTTTCTCTTTTTCTAACGCGCTCACGTAGTGTTTCTATAAGGATTTTCTAATCGTTTACCAAAAAAAGGGAAGAAAGTACGAAGGAAATCAGACGCTTTTTAACACAGGATCGACGCGTGCGCCGCGCATGGACGATCGCGGACGCGCGAACGGCCTTTTCCTTTCGAAGCGACACACGTCCTGCCGTGCGCGTGCATCTTGTTTTTTTTTTTTTTTTTTTTTCAAAAAGAGCGATCGTCCAGTCGCGATTTTGTCGGCAGTTTCACGCAAACCGACGCTCCGCGGCGAACCGATCGGCCGGTCTTTTTTCCTCCGAGGATTAACACATTGCGGACGGATGACGAGATATCTCGTCTTTACTATTTCGTCGTTAGGGGCCGGATGACGAGATATCTCGTATTTCATATTGCGTCGTTAGAGGAACATACCCAGCTACTGGGTACGGTTAACAATAAAAATGTCTGGTCCGCAATGTGTTAACACGTTCGCTAGCACACATGCGTTTCTCCACTTCGAGCTCACCTTTACTTTAAATCCTCGATTCTCTTCAACGCGTTCGCCACCAATATCAAGTACGTCCGATTATTTTTCTTTCGCTGTGTCCGTATAAACGAAAAAAGTTGCTCGCAACTAGATAAAATCGATTGCAATGGTGTGTGGGGAGAATTTGTCGAATAAATCGTGCTAGCGAGAATATTAATTTTATCCATTGATCGCTGATCTTTCCTTAAAATTCTGCGCTTGTATTGTAGAGGTCATTCACGAAATTGCCTCTTGAATTTTTCGCGAGAGAAAATGAGGAAAAACTGGCAAGTATCGCGGTCGGTTTGCGCGGATCTTCGTTTGTCTTCGAAGGAGCGTGCCATGACAAATATTTCGCGAAAGATAACGATATATATATATATATATATATATACGATATATATATATATACGATATATATATACATATATATATAGATTATATATACATATATATTATACAATATAATATACAAAAGATAGCATAGCGATATTTACAGATGTAATAACGTTTTCCGCATTGTTTTAACGATTTATATCATACACACATAGATAATATTTTTACTAGTTGATCTGAATAATTGTCTATATGTTTATGTGTCTTAAGCGCCATGCAGATCTATTTTTCACGGAATGTTATGAGCCACGGACGGTCGTTGCGCCACTCTTTTGACTTATTATTAATCTTGATTATTATTAAAGATATATTGTTATTATTATTATTATTATTATTATTATTACTTGTATTATTAATCGATTTTTATCGCCATCACTATTGTATTGTCAATCCAAATGTTTATACTCTTATCGACACGTAACCAGATAATAAAGAGTTTCTAACATTTGGATGGTGTGTATGTATATCCTATATGTGTGAATAGATGGTGAAACGTATACGCTCTGCTTATTGTGCGACAAGATACTTTACTTTGAAAACTTTGCGCAATGTTAGGAGGAAAAACAAATTACACAACGCAAATGAATTTTTCACACATTTTCTTCGCGATAGGTATTTAATTCTGAACGAGCACGTATATATGATGCACTGATTATCTTTATTTTTATTATGAGATTACAGATTTGCATGCACATTTCTTATAGCGATAATTACACATGTACACAGAAAATTTATCATATCAGTCTGTTGTATTATGATATATGTTCGAGACATAAAAATGACAAGTAAAATATACAAGGTGTCCCAAACTAATCTCGATTCCTGTGGTGTTCCTGTGGTAGAACGGGTAAGACTGAGCAAAAAAGTCGTGTCCCATTTTGCAATATTTGCAATAGTTAGTGCGGAATTAATTATTTTGTCGGAGCTAATGAACGCATCTTCAGAAGGAAGCCATTTTTTTAACGCAATGTCCGATCTAGCCTTTCTCGTGCGTTTATTAACTCAGACAAAATAATGAATTCCGCACTAACTATTGCGAATTTTGCAAAATGATACATGACTTTTTTGCTCAGTCTCACCGATTCTACTTGCACACCATGGGAATTGAGATTAGTTTGGGATACCCTGTATATAGTATATACTAAGCGTTTAATTATGGTAATCAATATTTAATTATGGTCAGTTATGGTGATCAGTGCTTTTTCTTGTGAAAGATTTCATTTTTAAGCGTACATTTCATCTTTCTTTGCGTCATGAGATTGCGGTTCTGCACATATTATTAATAAGAACAATTATGGAATTTACCATAACAGTCAATGATATTACGATATAGATTAGAGACAGAAATGATATATATATACACACACATCCATATACATATATATATATATATATATATACACACAGGGTGGGCCATTTAAAGTGTTACAAGCTGTTTTCTCTGAATGTATGCAGAATCATAGCAGAAAATATTTTAGGTAAAAGTTGTTTGATTCGAATGGAAAAAAGATAGAGATACCAGTTTGACCTTGAATGAACATATCAAGAACACTTGTTTATTATACTTGTATACGTTATATATACGTTATATATACTTGTAAAATTGTTTGAACATTTTTATTTTACTTCTTTTTATGTTTCTCTAATTTATTTGTTTACAGCAATCGATTCCATCCGTCATTCTACATCAAAAAAATCTTCTATGTTCATATAAAAAATGAATAGGAGAATCGATATATATGAAAGAAAATCATACATGTATATATGATTCTATTTAAAAAATTTATGATGGCCTTAGTGTGATCTTAGTATGTCCATCCAAAGTCAAACTAATATCCTTATTTTTTCCCTTTTGAACCAATCAACTTTTATTTGGAACATTTTTGGCTATAATGCGTACTTTCAGAAAAAACAGCTTGCAGCACTTTAAATGGCTCAACCTGTACATATATACGCATGTATAAGTATGTATAAAATAAATGTTAAGCGCTTAGTCATAGTTAGCTTGATTGAATACTTGATTGTGATTAGTTATGGTGGACTAGATCGTCACCAGTGCTTGATGATGGTGTGTGTGTTGCGAGAGCTTTCTCCACAAATCTCGGTAAAACGAAAGCTGCTCGGTGTACCTTGTCGTTATAATATTTCAACTCCATGCGGTCGAGATCTTCCTCGCTGAACACCCTGACCGGTTGTGAAAGATTTGTTTGCTGAAAGAAGAAAGCCGCGTTTCCGTTAAAATCGCGATCACACATAAACGGTGCGTGAAAGTACGGGCGCAATTTCCCGATTTCCGTGAACGAAAGTGTAATTGCATCAGTAATGTAATTCAACAAAGATGTAAACTTGAAGATCGAATTATGTATCAGACACACACGAAGACCAATACTAACGCTGTCCAGTGCTCCCATGAGAAAACCGATTTGGCCTGAGGGATATGTCGGTACTGACGTAACCGCGTATGCCGTGACGGGGAACACAGCTTTGCAGTGTTTGTATGTCCTCTCCACTTGCGGCAAACAGTCCCAAACTGTGGTCGCTTGACTAGCAATGATTCCGCCAGGTTTCAACGCAGCCGCCAGTAATTCGTAATACGGCTTCTCAAAGAGACACAGAGCGGGACCTGAGGAGAACGCTAAAATGATCTACTATCTGCGACATGCACAATTTTCTTTGGAAAATAGCGCATTACTGCTTATACACGGAGAGGATTTTATAGTAAAGATTACTGTATTAGAATATAGCATATAGAATGTGCCGAATATAGAATTTTGTAACCGAGAAATATCTCGACATTTTGGATTAATTTATCATTCTGTTTCATATGTGCTACTTTCATGTATGCTTTAGAAATTGAAGTTTTAACAAAATTTAATGCGAAAAAAAGCTATGATGTTCTCTTCGTATGTACGTGTGTGCATAAATATATGTATGTGAAGGAGAAAGAGATTATAATATCAGTTTTCCATATAAATGTTACAGATTGTTGATTATTGATTACTTGCCTTTAGGATCGGAACTGTCTGTAATAATGACGTCGAATTCCCCGACGTGTCGTTCCAAAAATTCGAAACCGTCTTCAATTACAATGCTCACTTTGGGGTCTTGTAGACTCGAACTCAGGTGGGGCAAATATTTTTTAGACACTTCGATAACTCGTTCGTCGATCTCTACCAGAGTCACACGTTCGACATCGGGGTGTTTTAAAACTTCTCGCACCATCCCACCGTCGCCACCGCCGATTATCAGGACCTGTTATGAGGTAAAAGTTATAAATGATCTATTTTTTTTCTATAAAAGTATTCTCACGAAATCCGTTCACTGAGTAAAGCATTAATGCCCGATACATGTTCAATATTAATGCGATGGGTGGTTTCGACGCGATTCTAAAGTTAGAATCTGCAAGAGTTTACGATTAAAACAGGGATAGAATTTGCATCACTTATTATTTGAAATGGCAATAAATAATAATTAACGATCAAGCAGCACTTTTGGCTAATAATTCGCAAAATCGCAGCATGTCAATGTCTCTTGACACTTTAGCGTCGAAAAAAAAAAATAGTTCCTACTAGCATATTTCATTGATATTACATTAGCTTAATAATAGCCAATTAACTAATTATTGAACCAATACAATACCAACGAAATGTATTACGATGAATACTGCGACGCATTATATTATCAACGGCTGCGAATATGCTAACAATACATCGTGCAATTTACATAAAATGGATATACATATTAGATAAGCTTAAATATGAAAGGAAACATGATAAGATCAGATGCGTAAGAAATACAACGTCAATTAGATCGGAATATTAATGGAGCTATTTATCATCAAAAATCCAAGGAAATTTCGCTGCTCTTTAAATGACTAAAATGTTATTGAAAGCGGATGTGTAACCATCAATTAATATTCCAGAAATATTACTTGATATTAAATAATATTACGCGCTGATAGGGTTGTCATTATTACGTAAATGACTGACATTCGTAGGTTCGGAGTGACTGCAGAGCGGCAGAAACGACAGCATCTCGTGGTAGGAGAATTCGTCCTTGTCTGTACATTGGATGATACTGTCAAGTATAAGAGCGCGTCCGTGCGATTTTCTATAAACATATCAATATCTCTCGATACAGATCTGCTCGCTCGCGCGCATTGCGTTATGTAATTTTGCGCTCTAAATCTGGACCCCTTTCTTTCCTAATCGAACTGCTCGATAACAAAATTCACTCGTGGAACACTCACGTTTTTACGACCAATATCTCTTGCATGCCGGACGACTCCTGATGCAGCACCTCCTCCACTTGCAGCGACAGCGAGACCCCGGGCCAGAGATCGTCCACTTCGCTGAACCAGCCTGGTCGTATAGCGTTCATGCTGTTTCGTTGCGTCTGCTTGCGTTTCGTTGAGGTAGCTAGAAAAGCACGAGAGCAAAATCAGAGCGAACGTTGCACGCATGGCGCAAGAGAGCGTGCATTATCATTCGGAGAACGCGTCTACACTTGAAAAACTATCTCGCAGACAACCGCAAGATAACTCGTTTTCCGTCTTTTACACCCGTGTTAGAAGACGGATGAAAGTGGTAAATCGGCGCTCATTATAAAGTACCATGACATAAAAGATAAGATAAATGTATCATATGTGCGTATATCTATAATATATACGCAAATATTTCGACGAGATGTTGATACATCACGGTCTCTCCGCGGATAAGGAGCGGAAAAACTTGTTGGGCTTTTTTTTTTTTTCGTAACGACTTTACGAATAATTCATCCGATAAATAACACGTAATAAATGTCAGTAAACATATCGTCGATGACGTCCGGCATAATAATGCATATGTTGTATGACGTGTGTATATACATTTCCGGGAAAAAAAGATCGTATATGAGATGCCCATATATAATTCACTTATCCCCAGATTTATCCACGACGAAAAAATCTATCTTTTACAAATTGTACGTAAACACAATTGACGTTAATGCACTTGGTTATTTGTGCTTCTGACAGCATATGTTATTGACGTTTAATTAAATAACATCATTTTTTTTTCCTATAGACATACATGATCATATATGTAATCATGTATGTAATCATGTGGGCAAAATTCATATATGATTTTATATTATTATATACAATCATATGTAAATCACTCGTCCTCGGGTTATTGTGTCGAGTTATTGTGTCGGACATTAATCATCGATGTTATATTACTGATACTTTGGTGTTTACTAGATTAATTCTTCATAGAATCGTCGTGAAATGCAAAAAATTTCCCTGCCCTTCCTCGTCGGGAAGGTAATAAACAAATACGAGACGTGTATTGACACGGGCAAAGCACTGTGTATAAATATTTCGAAATTCAAATAAGAGATGAAGAATTTCCTTTGGTATTCACATTTTTGTATGATATGCCGTTATCGTAGATCAAATAACGGTTTTTCCTTAGATAAACGTATTCCCAGATGTTTTCTATGGTGTTTTATTGCATTTGACTTACGTCAAATAACCTTGGCGGCATCAAACGGTTTCTCGATAAAATTTATCTCGCACGCGCGCCATTAACTTCTTTTGTATCGAACTTCAAATCGTCATGTGGAATACGAGTTATCGTGAGATATTGCGTTATTTTGGATGATAACAGCAGAAATGATTTCGCCGCTGTATTTGCTATACAAATACATTCATTTCCACTGGCAGAAGTTAACGCAAGAACACATTATGGTCGTCGCAAAAATTTACCGCGCTGCGAGCTAGAAGTAATCAAAATAATTGCTTTTTTACTAGCCGTTATTTCGGTTATCCGTTACTTTTACGTAATTAAGTAATTTGGTCAGTTATTTATAATTATTTATTTTAAATCTCGTAAAATTAATGGATATTTGTCCATACGGCACATTTACTCATACTGCAAATACTGCGAATGTTCAATTTGGAGTGCAGCATGAGTCCATGTTTTCATGTATTATAAATTGTTAAAAGTCTGATTGCAAAATCCGACTTTGTATGTGACATTGTATCAAGCGCGTACATATATACACAGAGTGAGTGACTTTACAGAAATTTAATACTGCAAATTACTAAGGAATTTACAGTGATTAAATGCTGGCAGTATTTCAGTTATTATTTGGCCAATACTTAATCATTGATCAATATATTTCAAATTATATATATATAAAGGTTGTGTTTTTTATTGAAATTAATAATAAAATAAAAATAAGAAAAAAAAGAGATGTATGATAGTATCGGGTCGTTTAACGAAGAATCAAACATTCTAGATTTTACGCTACCGAAACATTTGATCATCGCGTGTTTAATGTATGCTATACAATCATTGCTTTTTAACATTTAATCACTGCAAATTTAGTAATTCTTGTTATTAAATTTCTATAAGTATATTATATTTTATCACTACTGCGTTATTGAGCATTAGTGTTTAATATTCATATTAATGATTAAGGTAATATTTAATCAATGCAACCGTAAGTACTGAAAGTACTGAAATATTTGTATAAGTACCGTAAGTAGAAAAATATTTGGGATCACTTTATAATTGTAACATTATGAATTACTGACAACAATATTTTAAATATTCAATGTGAGTAATTAATCACTAATCTAACAGTGATAAATTTCTGTAAGGGTACGTGACGATGCATCGTGTCGTTCCATAATTATTCAAACATCGCGGAATCGCGCGGCAAATTGACGCCACGTGCGCGCCTTTCACCGTTCGTGCTCCCAGTCGTGATCAATTCTCCGTTGATCACAGGTTCGCGAATTAATTCAGGAGGAACGAACGACTCGGCTGAGCATGCTCTGAAGATGAGATCACCAAATTTCACCATTATCCGCGCCAACAGTCGATTTCACCACGACGTTAACGCGTCTAATAACGCACCCTCAATGACTCAATCAGGATTTCTCATAGCGTTTGAAAATATTTGCAATATTACGATACTTGCCGGGTTTCCACGAGTTCCCGAACTCGTTCGTCACCACGGCATTTGCGGCGATCTACCGAATTTTCTAACGATCGAATTTAAAGTTCGTGACACTTGTTCTTCTCGAGGTTCGTGAATTCCTTTTTTTTCTTTTTTTGAAATTTCGCAGCGGGAAGAGCACGAGACTGAGCGCGTTTTCCAGAGGGGGAAAAAAAAAGATGTACACGTGATCTCAAACGAACAAGAATATAAACAATTTGTTCACCTGCTACGGCGGCTCCCGAGATAGCTGCTGATCCGACCTACACACGTGTTTCAACTTCGAATAAACTGAAGATCCGGCAGGCAGCAGTATTTACTCCGGTCCGATGACTAATCCAAAAATTCGAACGTGACTTGATAGGAGCGGCACGCAATGCGTCGACCTCGTAAGGGAGATCAGATAACGAATGGACCGCTTGAACTTTGCTCGCGTGTTTCTGACTGTGCGACGGAATTCCGAGAGCTCGTCACTCCCGCAGAGGGAGCCCTGGAAAACTTCTTCGAGATTGCTCCCGAAATCGATTACAAGCTCGATCGAGATCGTCGAGCTGAATTTTTGATCGCACGAATCGATTTATTCATATGAGACTGATATCGGAAGGTCGCTCGTGTGTGGATCCTCTCATACGGCGTAAACTCGTGAGGAGTGAAGTTTTCCGAACTGGAAAACATTTAAAAACGTATACTTCTGAGTTCACGCTGAGGGAAAAGGTTCATTTACGACAAATCGACTTCGAAGTCGAACCCGTTCATCGAGGAGACGCGGACCAATACGCGTATGATCTTCCGTGACCCCGATAACGCGGTTTTTTTAAAGAGAACTCAGTGAGCAATAAAGACATCGACATATTTGAAATAGCGATTTTACTGTACGTTTCTGTAGAAAAAATTGCAGAAATTCTTAATATTTGATCATTTATTTTGTAATATAATCTGTAATATATTTTATAACAAACTATGTCATAACACACTATGTTATTTCACACGTAACATGTTTTATATAATTTTATATAACGTATGCTTTATAATTTAATATTTTAAAAATATTCCTATTAGGATAGCAAATATTTACATAATTTATGTAAATATATTGCTGAACAATTTATATTTCCTCACTATTAAAAGCAGTGACGAAATTCTCTTGTCCGATACTTCAATGCGTTCAAGAATTCAACGGATTGCGGCTGGTCGCGTATCATAAAGAAGCGAAAGATAAATTATGTCATCTTGGACGCACGTCAAGAATTGATCGTGACCAAGACGAATAACACCATGACGGGGAATAGTGCAATGTAATTGCGCAGATTATACCCCATATAACATCACAAAAATTTAGCAATGATATCGCATGGGAATATTATACATCACAGTAAAATATTGTAGAAATATTATATGTCTGTAAACAACATTGAAGTACTAAAATTACATTATTGCAACATATTACATCTCAAGTAGCAAGGTGACGTCAAATGATATTGTAATGATGTCTTATTGACGTTAGAGACGTCATTAAGACGTTATTCGACATTACCTTGCTACTTAGGATGTTACAAATCGTATTGGAATATGAATAAAATATTTCAGAGATAATGTATTGCTTTGTAATGTTACGAGTAATTTAATTAATTGAACCAATTGAATTAGTTTTAATAGTATTAATAATGAATAATAATAACAATAATAGTAAAAAATAATAATAACGTTTACTCGGACAAATGGACAAAGAAGTCACTAAATAGTTAAAAGAAGAAGATTTTGACCGAAACATTGAAAATAATGTTTCTACACTATGATTTTAATATTGAAGAACATAATATCATCAAGTAGCAGTTTAAAAACATTTATAAAATATTATGTCAAAATGTTTATAAAATTATAAAA
>NW_014555521.1:554109-567641 GCF_001313825.1 Dinoponera quadriceps
AATTATATTTTGAAATATAACTTTGTTACATATGGTTGGATTTAAATAGAATAATGCTCGGAATTATTTATATAAATGAGATAATTTTCAAAGGCGCTACGTCTCTTTACTTTTTCCGTGTTTGCTTGTAAGAATTAATTAGGAAAAGAAAAAAGCATTTGAAACATATAATTTTTACAGTTTATCATTTTAAGCATCATTAACAGCCATTATTCTATAGCCAATAAAATCTGTATTATTAGCATTTGAAGAAAAATTTAAGTCGAGCGTATGTATAATATCGTAGCACCTTATGTCACCTTAAGTGAAACTTTGCATTCAGTATGTAAATATTTAATTAAGATATCTTTCATATAAATTCCAGAAAATTGTACCAAATTTTTCGCATTTTATATCGCATAGGTATGCGAAAAGAAACACGAAATTCGTTCAGATCTTGTAATTTTTCTCGAAAACTAAAAAAATAAGTACATTCGAAATGTTTTGGAATTTATATGCGCAAACGATTTCAATAATATTAAGCGGACTTCTACATATTCACTTAAATTTTTACACAAATTTACTTGTGCTAAAAGGTATAGTGTGTTTATCATTATTAATTTGAATATTAATGTTAATATGAATATTAATATGAGAAGTTAAAAGTTGTATGTACTTTCCGAAAGTAAAATAACTTTAATATGGCTCATAGAAAATATATAGAATATGAAATAAATTATTAAACTATAATTTATACTGATAATTATCAATGTAAAAATTAACAGACCAGAAGAATAATATCGCTTAATCGATATAATCCTGCAAGTCATACCTTTACAAAATGTAATAAGGCATATATAATATATCTTTTTCAGTTTACCATATATAATATTTCTTTTTCAGTTTCCATAGATTTAGATAACACTTGCAGAACGAAGGCCTTCGATCATCATTTGCATATGCGTAATTTGCAAGTCATAACAACTTTACAAAATGTAATAAGGCATACATAATATATCTCTTTCATTTTACCTTCCACAGACTTTAAAATAACACTTGCAGAACGAAAGCCTTCGATCGTAATTTGCATATTCTTATCGGGATGATAATTACACGAAAAACACACAACAGTATACGGTAGATTTGATTAAAGAGGAACCTGAGAAAAATTCCAACTAGAATCCAGTGAAACAAATGACAAGATAGGTGACACCTTCTGCTGCGGAAAGAAGATTGTGGAGTTCCCTTTCCTCTTTACGCTGTAATTTTTCGTCTACAACATACAAATCGACCATGAATTCGACAATAAACCAATCAAGTATCACGACGACCGAGAACATTTCTTAAGGATGTGCAAACAGAAGCTCGACAGGAGCGAATTGCCGGTGGGTTTCGATCAATAGGCAGTTGAACAGCAACATAATTACCTAATGAGCAACGTTGACAGATACCGAATTTACTCGCATCCTTAAGATTTATCCTGCCCGGCATCTTCAAGGAACATCGTAGCGTCTACACTATTAAGTCCGTAGTGTTAAATTGTCCTCAATTTCTGTGATTTCTAATTATTCGTATAATCGCCATTATTTCTACTAAATATGTCTTTAATTTAACTAAGATGATGTAAAGAAATTTAACTGAAAAATGTATTATATTTTCACGCGCAGTTTGATGACAGGATCTGTTTAATTTCTGCCCCTATCTGCTCTTTAGTTGTTTGCGCAGGTGATATGAAATAATGTCTGCAGTATTGTCAGCAGTAATGTCTGCCGACAGAGCATAAATTGAATACGGATGCAGTTAATGCCAGTCAGTTGATATATTTTGATCAAATTCGATGCCGATCTGTCAACATATTTCTAATATTTTACTTTGAAATGATGGTCTAGTAAGAGAATTCTTGTTCGGAAAATAAAATTTTTCACTTCGGTTATCGGTTGAGTTTAAGACCGCGTAAAAAAAGAAACGTTCAAGCTATACACTTGGTACTGCGGATGCTTTTTGTCCGTAATATATTAGAATCTAGATTAAAATAGAGGACGTCTTTTTTTATGCGTGCTGTGATCATTATGGCACTTCTGTTGCTTCACGGTGTTTCACCGTGCATTACAAGATTCCGGAGTTGCTGTAGCAGACGAAGGTACTGAAATTGTGTAGTCGTGTTGTGGATCTCTAGGAAAAGGCTGAATTACAGAGATAAAATTTAGTGTTGAGATTATTTTTGTTTAGGTAATTAGCGTCTTACCGGGTTGCGCGACGAGACGGACATACATGGATTATACATCGATCCGTCACCATCTTAAAGGTAAAATCGCTGGAAAAAATTTTTACCATTTTTTAATTTCATATTCTCATTATATATATATATATATATATTGGATAGTGTTTATATATGTGCGTGCGTGCGTGCGTGCGTGCGTGCGTGCGTGCGTGTGTGTGTGTGTGTGTGTGTGTGTGTGTGTGTGTGTGTGTGTGTGTGTGTGTGTAAAAATATATATTAAAAAAAAATATATATATATATAGATATATATATATATATTTTTTTTTTTAAGTATTTCTGTGAAGTTTTAAGAAAGACCTTGAACCTTGAATTTCTTAGTGTGCTTGGAACGCATAGTTATATATCTAATAATAAAATTCTTACCATACAAAACTATCTCTTTGTCTCTCTCTCTCTCTCTCTCTCTCTCTCAGCGATTGCGGATAACAAATGTCAAATTTGGTCAAAAGCTTTCTGAAATGGGCTACTCGATTATCAAATAAATTACAGCTTTTAACTCTTTCTCCAACTAACTTTTCCGCCTTCTGTGTCCCCTTTATTATAGATGTTAAAGAGATCCGCAGATATTTTTCCGGGTCTTTGTCTTGTATTCTCTCTCTTTGTCGTCAGCTGATATTAATTTCTCGATATATTTTGTCTCGATAATGCATATATGTTTTACATACATGCATCGATGCTTCTTACGTCTCGACTGTCGCCATGTTAAAAGTCTCATGTAGGAAGTTTTTAATCTTAACAGTTAACTGCCACGTCAGTCACCAGTGATTGACACTGAACTTTCCGTTCGGGCCGCGTCAGTCACCGATGACTGACAGTATAAAGTACGATATAAAACTAAAAAAATTATATAGTTTAATAAGTAATTTCAGGATCGTATAATTAATTACTTAAATATTTCTTATCAAAAAATTTTAATAGATTTGGCCTGACGAAGATTTCCTCCGAAATGCGCGTGACAGTTAACGTGTTAACTACGTAAATCCGTAAAAAAATTCACTAATGACGATTTTTTATTTTTCTTACGACCAAAGAAAATCTCGACTGTGGTTGGTTAATTTTCTTATAGGATTATTATCAAAATTTTGTTACACGCAAAGGCATTATGTGCATTGTCACTTTTCAGTTTGAATCATCGCTGCGAGCAGACCGTTACGTGAGTTGACATTACTGAAGAAGATAAACTACGGTAAACACAGGTGAATTTCTTTATTTACGTTCTACAATTTGCGTACACGAATGGGTATAGCCCAGTCGAGTTTTGTCGTCGAGACCGATTGCCTCAATATTTAGGGTATCATTCTTTCGCTTTCGGATACCGTAAGTAGTTTCTACTTTAGTTAGCACAGAACCTGCACAGAGAAATAGTTTCTATAAATTTATTATTTCTATATGTTTTTATCATTCCACAATTTATTATTCCTTTGTTTGATTTTCATTTTCTTGGACTTGTTTCCAACCAATTTATTGTTTGAATTAAACATTATAATGTTTGGTTAAAAATGGTTATTATTGAGTTACTTTTAATATCCGCTAATAAATATGTCATTAGAAGGTTTTGTGAGTACTATAAAATATTTCTTATCGGAATTAGAAAGTCCCTATGAATATTAATATGACGCTACATTTAAATTTCTTGAAATGGTAATGGAATGAATTTAGACGAATATTTTCACGTTACTGGGAAATTAATATCAGGTTTATTCATCTCCGTGGAATGTTATCATCTTAAAAATTAAAGTTATCGTAATTTTATTGGGATGTTGATGTGCTGTGAGGGTGATTATCGATCTAACAAACAGTATGGCAACCGTGCAACCGATTATACGTTGAAATAAAATAACGGAAACTTAACAATGGGAGTTAATAACAGAATGTGTACTTTTCATAAAAATTCAAAGTTTTCGATCAAATAATAGAAGAATAGGAGTGGAGTGTAGCGAATTGCACAAAATGTGGCAGAGGGGATAAGTGAAAGAAAGTATAACTCTCCGCCCTGTTATTGTCAGATTTAATATACAGAATGTAGAAAGATATACTTGTATAAATATATAAATATATAAATATATAATTATATAAATAAATAAATACATACACACATACACACACACACACACACAAATTATGAATATGAAAATGAACAGACTAAAAGAAATAGTATCTCTAATGGGTATAATTTTACATCTTTACAAATTACAATTTGACACATCATGTTCTATTTATCTTTTTCTCATTTTCTTTCAGTAGCCAAACTTCAAGATAACGTTTGGATTACAAAGAGTTCATATTAATTATTAAACACACGCATTACGCTGAGAGCCGCAATAATAAACACGTAAAAGATTGCAGTGATAGTTTCGAGCACAAAGAAACCTAACGAAATCTTCAACGGGAATCCATCAAAGGACAAGATGGATAATACTCCTTATAATGAAAAGACATATTTTCCCGCTCCCTTCCACTTCCCCGTCTTCAATGACTCCAAGGAGCCGACAATAACTACGCTTAACGACAATGAACTAAACAAGTATCATGACGACCGGACTTACTTCGTAAGGATGTGCAGACAGAAGATCGATAGAGGCGAATTGCCAGCAAATTTCGATCAATGGACAGTTGAACAGCAACATGAGCACCTGATGAGCAACGTTGACAAGTACTTCCCGAATATACCGGCATCCTTAAGATTCATTCTGCCTGGTATCTTCAAGGAAGGAGACTGCGGCCGATCTGCGAGCGAGAGGCCGGACTGGCTGGACATGGACAAATTCCGCCGTGGACAGAAGTTTGCTCAGAATTACTTCTTCGGGATCTGCGCGGCCCAGATAATGTCTCTCTTTTTCATATTCAATTATGTGGATGGACTGAAAACTTTGATCCTCAGCCGGAAGTCCGATACGCCGTATCGAGCCTTTAAACGGTACCTGTCAACTGTGATTCGCGTGAATCGTTGGTGCCTGGAGGACCCGTGGGACCAAAAGACACAGGCTCATAGAGATATCCAAGAGGTGCGCAGCATGCACCTGGCGATGAGACGGAGGCTCTGCAATTACAACTACGAGCAGATCGACGCAAAATCCAAGATCTTGCGTCCTTACTGTCCGATGCAGAAGATACTCGCGCAAGATTTCAAGGACACGTGTCCGATGGCGAACGACCTTCAATGTCCTTTTATGATGACTCGAACTAAGAGTATCAACCAAGGCGACATGTCCTGTACGCAGTTTACGTTCATGAATATGATAGTGCTCTACCCTAAGAAGTTTGGCGTGCACGACGTCAGCGACGATGACTTGGAGGCCTTCTGTCATATGTGGCGAGGGCTGGGCTACCTTCTGGGAATCGAAGATCGTTACAATTTCTGTCGTGGCAGCATACAGGAGGTGCGGGAACGCGTCAAGGACACTATTGAATACTGGGTAAAGCCGTATTTGTCATCGGTATTACCGGAATGGGAACATATGTTAGCATGTCTCTACAAGGGGTTGCACTATTACGTAACAATGACAAATTATAAAATTGTTTTGCTCTACTTTTGCCACGTTTTAGATTTGAATATGCCCCGTCTGTATAAGTCTTTAAGCTTGATGGAGAAAGCAATATACATGTCGTGGTACTTCATGTTCAATTATTTGACAAAGTTGCCGGTCGTCGTTGCTGTCCTCAACGCAAAGTTACGCAGCTATTTGAATTCAGCAGTGAACTTTGGACCCCAGAAACATGCCGAGCTCAAAAAGAGATCGAGCAGATTACAACGCGTTTCATTGTAGTTAATCTGTATAGTAATAACTAAAAAGTCAATAAAGATAACATGTTATGGTTATATTAAAGATAACATGTTATGGTTATAAAGATAACATGTTATCGTTAATTAAAGTTACGTTTATGTTCATTACAGCTATCTTCTTTTCTTCTCCAGGGAATATGTAATGTTTAATAAATATATGTAAAATGATTTATTCTTTACGACTAATAAACGACTCTTACAATTCGAATTGAACAGGCCCCGTCTTTATAAGTCTTTTAGCTTTCAGCAAAAAGGAGTGTATTTGTTGTGGAACTTCCTGTTCGGTTATTTGGCGAAGTTACCCTTCCTGTCACTATCCTGAACGCAATATTTCGCAGGTCTCTGAATTTGGCGGAAAACTTTAGACCTGAAAAACATAACAAGCTCAAGGAGAGATCTATAGCACTAATGTAACACATTGTAATAGTTGATGTTGTCACCGCAATTCGCGTCCGCGTCGGTTGCGAGATTTCTTCGCTCCCGCATTCGCGCAACGGCGGACCCACCTTCGCTAACTTAGTTTTATCTCTCTAAAAGCGAGTCGGATTCCTCGCTATTCCTCGTGGTAAAGCGTCGTGGTTCCCGCACGTTCTCCCTCGATTCCGCGGACACGCCGGAGAGGAGCCGGGAGAGGTAATAATTTAGAGACCGATTAACAGTAAATAACAACACTTTAATTCGATTGGACTTTAAGGCAGATAATGACTCAATCCTACTGATAATCGACTATACGGTGTGACATCGAAATAACTCGTTAGTTATCCAGTGTTCTTCAATTACAGGCAACTGAATTCAATACCATGGGAGATTCCGTAACGCGATCAAAAGAGAGCGATCTCTCGCCTGAGATGTTCCGCGAGATGCTTCATGCGGCGGATCTCAGCCGCTCGACAGCAGCTATAATACGCGCGTCGTTTTCACGAAAAAGCTCTCTTGCCCGGCGTCGTTACGCGAATCTCGCCGGGTTTTCCGTTGGGCGCCGGCCGGGTCTTTCCCGACAGTAGTTACTGCTTCCGGCCGATCACGTACGGTCCGATCTAGCTCTTCGCCAGAAGCAGTTTCCACAAACAAACATACGAGCTCCTGACACGGCTCAATATACAATGCAGTCCCGACAATAAATTGCGAGGACTTGTGCGACCGACAAGGAGAGAAGGCAACCGAGTCTCGCGCCCGAGTCTCCGGGATTCCTACGCTCGAGACTCTCTCGAGCACGGCCCTCGTCGCCCTGCGACGCGGCCTCGAAATCTCGTAAGTCCGTGCGACCCAACCTTCAGGGCGCCACGGACCTCCGAGTTCCCGGTCCTCTTATCGCGCCTATGCCGCCGAGAAGCGACGGCAACTAACTTGGAATTACAACGCAACTCTAATACTTTTCCTCCCCGCGGCTGTACAATGATTCTCTTTCTCACCCACTCGCCGCCTGAAGCTCGCCTCTCCTCAGGACTCGTCCCGATATTTCGGCAGCTTCGCTCGCTTTCGAGTTGGGACGTCTGCTTCGCTCGCCGTCGGGCCGCACAGTGTCGAGCAGGGCTTCGTTCACCGGGTTCCTTTAGCGCAGGAGGCAGCCGTTGCACGGATCCATTGCGCCAATCGATGCGGCATCCGATTGGTTTTCCCGGCTAGATCACGCGCGACAAGGATGCTCGCGGAAACTTCACGTCTGATGTCGTCCTTTCGGCACTCGCTTTGGTTTCTCCCCGGGACGACTTTCGGCAACTGTTGGGTTCGCAGCAGTTCAACAGGGCTCCCGGGCGCGCTTTCCGCGGGATCCTTCCCTGCCTGCTCCGCGACCGGGTCGCGGGACTTTGCGCCTTTCTTAGCGCAAGGTGACCATCCCGCTGTCGGTCGCCAGCCGTCCGTCCGGGGAGATCTCCCCGCGTCCTCCCACGCGTCGCTCTAGCCGCCGTCCCTTCCGAGCCATTGCTCTCGTACGTCCTTGACTCCTCCCGGCAGCTCCGTTTCCTTTCTGCTTCCTCTCCTCCGGTGTTCTGGCTCGGGGGGTTCTTACACTAAAAAAAAAATATAGTAGCCACGGGTCGCGTCTCGTGCACTAACGGTACACAACAGTCAAAAATAATCAATTCGGTCGCCTTCTCTCATGAGAAGGGCCGAGTTTCCGGCTCCTCCTCGGCCAGGCTATGACCCGAGTGACGAGCAAAAATTTGCATCGTCACAATGTATAAAAATAATTCGCCAAATGGAGCAATGACGCATTAAAAAATGTTACATTGATGTTGGAGACTTCATATTACTGTCAACATGACGTCTTGTGATATCACTCTATTACTTGAATGCAATATTGAGTTAATATTTAATTATCTATGTTAAATATTTTACTTATCTATGTTAATTAATTAAATCATTATAGACATTTAAAGTTAAATGCCTATAATGATTAAAATTAAAATTAAAATATCTATGTTAAATAATTTAAATTTAAATTTAAATGTATATTATTAGTATTATTGTTGTGCCACGGTCGATCTCCCCGAGGCCGGTCGTCGTGCAAATGATCAAACTCGTGCTTCAGACGGAATTTCGAAATAACCAAAAGCTGGACGATAATTAAAGGTTGATATATTTACTCGATGTTTAGAATTTATCATCTAAAAATAAACAAAGAATATAACAAAAAGAAGAAATGCTTATGCGGTGGATCGATCGAAGCGATCACGCGGTCGTTTCATGTATGGATTTTAGTTCGCGGATTTCGCGAAACTATACATGTTACAAGTATGACGCGGTTTGTACAATAAGGCGATTAAATTCGATGCACGAGCGGCACTTTACACGGTCTTCCTGTTATATTTAGACAATTCCTCGATTTCGACAAACCGTCTCTGTAATATATTTTTCTCTGTGATAACGATTACGTAAAGTCGACAGTTATCGACAATTTTATTTATGTTAAGTAAAGAAAAAAATGGTAATGGTAAGACAACTACTTTAAAATTAAAATAGTTCGTTCAATAATTCAAGTGCTTAAATAGATAAGTATGCAAATTACATATGTGAGACAAATCGGTAATGTAAATATATTTATTCATACGTAATTAACCATATAAAAACGTGGTGCCGTGTTGCGAGCATGAGTTGTTTAATGCATATCGCTCTGACACATCGTATTATTGATAGTTTATGATCAAATTTATTTACCAGAATTTTGAAACGCTGTTATTGGATAACATTGTTAATTGACAGGGCGTTAATTAACAAATCCGATTTAGCCGCTCGGGCATCTTTGCACGTATACTTTGCACAATCCTTACAAAAGTATATTACTTGCTGTAGTAAGCTTTACAGAAATATATTACTGCTAACCTAGCGATTAAAAAATTATTTTAAATATTTAAAACACCGTTGTTAGTAATTCGTAATTATCACATTATAAATCTCGCAATGATGCCAAACATTTCTTACAGTGCTCACATGTTATAAGCAAATATATGAATCATTAAGTAGATAAATTATTAATTATTAAATTATCAATATAAAAGTTAATAGACTCGTAGAAAATAATGTCGCCTAATGACTATAATTTCGCATAACACATCTTTAAAAAATATAATCAGACATTGTATAAAATTTATCTTCCTTCCCCTTTTCTTTCGACAGATTCAGATTTCTAGATTGGACCACGAAGGGCTCACTAATCATTATTCAAATATTTCCATCACGATGATGCGACAAAGCAATATTCAACAACATACGATGACACTTTGGAACAAAGAGAAACCTGAGGAAAATTGCAGGGATCTATCAGAGGACAATATGCATGACACTTTCTGCAGCGAAGAGAAAATCGCAGAGTCATCTTTTTATACTCCCGAACAATTTTCCGTCCACCAAAATTCCAAGGAGTCGACGAAAACTTTGTTTAAACACAATGAGCCAAACAACCAAAATGACGATCTTATAAACTTCGTGAAGATGTGCAAACAGAAGCTCGATAGAGACGAATTGCCGGCAAATTTCGATCAATGGACAGTTGAACAGCAACATGATCACCTGATGAGCAACGTTGACAAGTACTTCCCGAATATACCGGCATCCTTGAGATTCATTCTGCCTGGGATCTTCAAGGACGGAGACTGCGGCAGATCTGCGAGCGAGAGGCCGGGCTGGCTGGACGTGGACAAATTCCGTCGTGGACAGAAGTTCGCTCAGAATTACTACGCCGGGATCTGCATAGCCCAGGTGACGTCTTTGCTGCAATTATTTACTTTGCAGGACGGGTTAAAGACTCTGATTCTTAGCCGGAAGTCCGACACGCCGTATAAGGCTTTCAAGCGGTACCTATCGACTGTGATTCGCGTGAACCATTGGTACCTGGAGGACCCGTGGGATCGAAGGACACAGGCTCATAGAGACATCGAAGAGGTACGCAACATGCACCTGGCGATGAGACGGAGACTCTGCAGCTACGACAACAAGCAGATCGACGCGGGGTCTCAGATCCTGCAGCTTTATTGCCCGTTGCAGGAGGTACTACTGAAGGACTTCAGAGACTCATGTCCGGTAGCGAGCGATTTTCAATGTCCATTCACGATGACTCGAACTAAAAGTCTCAACCAAGGCGACATGTCTATCACGCAGTGTGGATTCATAGGTTTGATAGTGCTCTACCCGGAACAATTCGGGCTACACAACGTCTGCGACGAGGACCTGGAGGCCTTCTGCCATATGTGGCGAGGACTGGGATATCTTCTGGGCGTCGAGGATCGTTACAATTTCTGTCGTGGCAGCCTGCTGGAGATACAGCAGCGCGTCAAGGATACCTTAGAATACTGGATAAAACCGAACCTGTCATTAGTGACGCCGGAGTGGGAGCACATGTTGATATGCCTCTGGAAAGGATTGCGTTATTACCTGCCGACTTCGACTTATAGAGTTCACTTACTCTATTTTTGCAATGTGTTAGAATTGAACATGCTCGGCCTTTACAAGTCTTTGAGTTTTAGGGAGAAAGCGATATATTTATGGTCGATATTCATGTTCATGTACTTGGCGAGGTTGCCAATCGTTGTTGCTATCATGAACGCAGTAACTCGCAGATGTCTGAATTTGGCGGTAAACTTTAGACCCGAAAAACGTCACAAACTCAAAAAGAGATCTGATGAAAATATATTGTAGTAGTTAATTTATAAAAATATCTTCCAAAGTAACAGACCGATGTCCGAGGACGTATTTACATTTATACTGACACTCGATATACTGACACTCGATATACTCTCGTCATATGATCCCAGAAAAAAGTGATTATATATATATGATTATGTATAATTATATAGAATCATGTATGAATTTTGCAGTATATGTGGTTACATACATGATCATATTTATGTTTATGTCCATATAAAAAAAATTATGTAGTTTAATTTAATATCGATATCATGTGCTGTCGGAAGTACAAGTAGCACAGAAGCATTTACTTCGATTATATTTGCATATGATTTGTAAAGAATAGTATTTTAGGTTGTGGACATATATATATATATATATAGAATCTATATATATATATATATATATATATATATATTTAGAATTTTTCTCCAGCAGAGAAAAAGTTTTCCTTTTGGATTATACGTGTTTATTTGANTATATATATATATATATATATATATAGAATAGTAAAAAAAAATGACAGAGCACGCGCGGTTTGAATCAGATATCAATATATATAATATGCATTATTTACCTTATTGCGAGTCACCAACATTTTTCTTCACTCATTTATTCGAAATTTAATAAGGAATCGAAATATCTAAACATTATTGTCGTAACTGATTGAGAAGTACATGTAATCTCCAATCGTTTACGATCGCATCCGCTGCGGTGCTGCGCGTCGATGGTAAACAAATGATCGTTTTGACCACAAAAAACGGACCAAACTAATTTGTACTCCCAATATTTTAATCTTCTTCTTGTATTTGCATTATTGCAATAATGCTGATTTATAAAAGTTTGCTTAATGTTAACCCATATATCTCATTGCTTAACTTTAGCTGACCCTTTCATCTTTTAAATATTGTATCTTTCATAATGAACTTTCTCACCAATTTACCGCTATTAATAATCCATGTGAGAACCAAGTTATGTTATTAGTATAATTAATAAACTGTTTTATTCAAAATGCCCTAAATTTAACCAAGTTGTTAAAATTATTTATTCATTTCCTATCAATTAATTAAATCTGAATTTCCCTCTCAACACTCTCATATGGTCCTATCCCAGGTGTTCAAAATTCTAATTAAAGTCGTTAACGTTATCATGCTCATCATGTGAGCCGAGCATGATGCGGCAAACGATCTCACATGTTCAAACAATAACACGCGGATTACTAACCCACAACAACATAAGTAAACAAGAAGCACGCGTGTCTCATCACGTGTTCGGGTAGAAGAACACCGAATTGTCACATCATATCAAAAACATGATCGAAAAGGCTTCGTCCGATCGAAGGTCGATCAATCTATTCGTTTCGCTGAAAAAAAAAAAACAAAAAACCCGCGTTATATCGGTATGTAAACTAGGTGCCTTGAGAGCACAAAAAACCGTTATAGAAACGTTAAGCGAACTCTCAGCGAGAGAGACTTTTCCATATTAGACCACGCTATTCGGGTCTAATCTAATCTAATCTCGGCTCGCTACGAGTCAACCGTTCGTGCGGGATATCAATCTCACAATTTTCTTCATTTCGTTACGAGACATCTTTCTCGTAACTACTTCGCAAGTGATTGTCGGTTATCAGTTAACTATAATTGTCATTTTGAACGTTGTGATCGTCGACTGGAATCGTGTTGCGTCTTGTAACCGCGGTTGTGCGTGGCACACGACAAAGAAGAACTGCATCACGCCTCTTATTGTAAAGAACAGATCGCCATTCTATCGCGACAGAAGAATAAACCATTGCACAACCGCAGCTCGATTTCAAGAATTTCAACCACCACACCGATCCTTCCTTGCATTCCGTGCCCTGCGCTGGGCAGATCCAGCGGAGCACGAGAGAAAGCTAGTGCATTCGCTCACAAACACCAGGTAAAGACATTAAGTTCTTTGACCTAAATAAAGGACCACCTAACGTACGTTCTGTGATCGGAGTAAATGGGCCTCTCCGCATCTTGTCCTGACCTACCAGTACGTTTAGGCCTCGCGAGTGCGCGAGTAAGCGATGTTTGTTGCGTACATCCTCTTCCAGGACGTAATACTACGTAAATCCGTAAGAAAATTCACTAGTGACGATTTTTAATTTTTCTTACGATCAAAGAAAATCCCGACTGTGATTGATTAATTTTCTTATGGGATCACTATTAAAACCATAGAGATATGAGAATAGAGGGAACAAGGGATATATGCTACCTGTAAGTGGAAGTGATAGAGGCAAAGAGAGAGATGGATGCCGAGTGTCCTATCTGTCTCTTTCTAGTCACGCGCTGGGATTGGCTGCCGCGCCAACGACGATATAGCTATATATTTTTCTCCATC
>NW_014555522.1:0-201 GCF_001313825.1 Dinoponera quadriceps
ATCGTGGCGTGCGAGGTCCCGGCCCCTTGGCTCGACGGCCGGTCAGTACATGAACGCGAGAAGCGGACGTCTCGGGTCCGCCGCGGCGGGGTAACGAGCGCGTTAAGTTGTATATAGTTGTCGCGGTTTGAAATAAAGAGAAACGGGCGAAATACAGGAAAGTGCTGGCGAGGTCGCGGTTCTTTTTCTTTTCTTTTTTTT
>NW_014555522.1:389-5665 GCF_001313825.1 Dinoponera quadriceps
CCTGGCGCCCACACGGACTCGTGGAGGTCCGGATTTAGTTAGCGGCCCGAGATTCACCCGTCGGCGTTGCACCGGCGACTCGGAGAGGCCGAGTCGCGAATAACGGTCGCAATGCTTTTTGAGTTTCGCAAGGTTAATACCGCAACTGCTGCGACTAAAAACATTTGCGATGTTTATCCAAGCGCATTGGACGTTCGAAAATGCCAAAGATGGTTCTCCAAGTTCAGATCAGGCAATTTTGATCTCTCGGACGCCCATCGATCAGGAAGACCAACAACATTAGATAACGACGTGCTAAGGGCAGAAGTGGAAGTAATTTGTATACTAGATGGCAAAAGGTTGTTGATAACGAAGGTGAATATATTGTTGATTAGAAATAAAAACTTGTTAAAAATGTAGTCGTGTGAATTTACCTTAAGAAAGCGACATTACTTTCCGGTCCCCCTAATATTTGTCTATATTTCTTTCGGTATGTATATATGTAATTACGTATAATCATATATGGTCATATAAATCAAGTATAATCATTTTTTAAAGAAATAAGTTCTAAGTAATATTTTGGAAATAATAATGATATGACCAATCATCTTATTGGAATATTTTCGAAATTAAATTTGGAAAGAAATTGCCCAATAATTGAAAGAAATGTTACAACTACTTTATGTTTAAAGCACTTAAAAATATAATTGTGCTTGAAGGAATCAAGTTAATGCATAAAAGGTTACAATAATTATATAAACATTCTCAACAAATAAAATCGTTGCGTATCGTCGAATCATCTTATTGCAAGCATTGCGAAATTTTTCATCAATTTACGATGACATTGTTCAATATTTCAATATTTCATAATTTGACTGCATTATAATGCATCGCTCTTTATGTTTAACTGATGCTAGATAAGAAATAGTAATGCGTAACATAAGTTAATTATTTCTTCGTTTTCTCACCGAATCGTAGTATGATATCATGATGTAATATGCGTCACATTGTACCTGCCCATACTGGGTCGCATAAAGTTGAACAACATTCTTTACCTTGGGATATTTTGTAAAATATTTTTATAAGAAGAAAGTTTTGGTTATCCGGTAAAGAGTTCTAGCGAAATTCTCATAATTTGGAAATTTGGAATTATGATACGTGATCTATGAAATGGAACAAATCGATTAACCCCTTAACTTGTACGCTCGAGTTAATTCGAGCGCCCTAAACAGGCCAAACTGTGCACACTCGAGATAATTCGAGCGGCGTTGTATTTTATACTACTTTAATTTTTCACACTCAAATATAATCGAAAATTGAAAATAACAATGTGAAAGCAAAGAAAACAATTTTTTTACGAAAAAATACATTTTTTTGGCCGGTTTTTTTTCAAAAAAAACTGTGCGTTAAGGGGTTAATTAATCCTTCTCTCTAAAATTTAAATATGTAGAGTACATAGGAATCTGTGATATCACAGTTGATCCTGTCGTTCAGGCGCGAAAATACCGCGTCACACAATTGCACGACACATATCAATGGCTTTCATCTTATATTTCGATACATTATCGTTGAGTTCATCTTACAGGCAAGAATTTTGTTTAATATTACGGTCGGCTCTTTTCAATCAACTACAACATTGTATTATCCTCACTTGCAGGTAAGGTATGTTGTTCTATATATCCTATGTAAAGTATGTTGTTCTATATATCCTATGTTCTATATATCCTATGTAACGTATTTACCTAAATAAATTAAGCATTGTAAACAGAGATAGCATTACTTGCTAAATTGTTATTGCAATCATACAAAATGATTAATTAATGTAATAATATATTTACTGTTAAATTATACAATTTTTCCTGATCGAGTGAATATTGTCACCTGTGCGATCGTGACACAATACTATAAACAGATCAAGCTTCAGGTACTTAATCTTAATCGCTTAGTTTTTATGAATAAAAAAGTGTCACGTATAAAGCAATTTTTATATGCAGAAAAACATATTAATGCATTTGATATGTTATTTTTATTATTTTCATGCTGATACATGCAAACACGTGTCATTTTAATATTTTGGGAAAAATAGAACGAGTTTTTAAAGGTTCACTTGTTGTTGTAGCGATATTTCCAATCTTGTGGAAGGATATAAATATTTAACGTCTAATAACTCATGCACTTGCATTAACCTTTATGCAAATATATGCGATGAACCAACCTTCCACGTAAAACGAACTCTTAGTTTCAATTATTATCTTATACGTAAAGTTCCCCTGCATAATAGTTCCTCCCAAATATTAAATTAATTAATATATCATTTCATTGATTCCATTTGTGTGAATGCCGTGTTGCGAAAAACACTGCCTCAACCAAGAAAACATTAATCTTGTAGCAGTGCCGACCGTCTATCTGCGGAAAACTCGTCGTCTATGTTGTCCACGACGGGAACAATATCTTGCTATGGTATAAATCGAACTGAATATTCACATTTATCTTATTTCAGGCCGAGCTCCAAAAGCATGGAGATCCGTGAGATCCAAGTACTTAAGGATATTTGGGACCAAAGGAACTTAAAAAATTAAAATTTGTATACCAATCTCTCATAATATGGTGTACAATATAATATAGCATAATATTGTATTGTATGTAAAATAGCTACATCCTTTAGGTACAATAAAGAAATATTAATTTTACATATATTTATGCTCAATGAAGTTATTTAATTATTTAATTAAACAAGGTCGCGTCAATATAATACGCCATCCTGTACCCTTGGTCACCTTTTGGAGAAAAATTCTATTTATTGTCACGACCAGCCCTTTATTCCAATATATTACACACTTGAATCATCCTCACTGTTAGGTAAAGTACCCTATGTAGGTACTCTATGTGACACATTTAGCCAAGTAAAACAAGCATCGCAAACCGGGACAGCACTGCTCGCTAAGTTGACACTGCAATGTCGTGTAATAACTGATTAATTAGTATAAAAATAAATATATTAATTAATGAATTATATATAAAATTTTCCAAATCGAGCGAGAATTATAGCACTTGTGGTATCATGACGCGACATTACAAATAGATAAAATTTCAGACAATTATTTGCAATAGTTTAGATTTTATACAGAACATAAAAGTCTCAAGCATAAAGCAGTTTTATATATAAAAATTATAATGCATTTATGTATAAAAAGAATATCAATGCGATATTATATGTTATTATATGTTATTTTCTTGCTTTAATGCTATTTATATGCGTGAACACGTGACATTTTTATTTTTAGATAAATAGAACTTATCTTCACAAGCCTAATCACGCCTGTTGTAGCGATATAATATTTCTAACTCTGTTCACATCAATGTTTAACGTGTAATGATTCACGCACTTCTGCATTATCTTCTGAACAAACGTATGCAGTGATTTGACCTTCCACGTAAAACGAATCATGAATCTTAATTATTTTCTTATACGTGATTCTCACACTGAGAAAAATATCTGATCATATCTGATCGGATAATCCAATTAAAAAGTAACAAACGGATATATCCGATCAAGTGCGATGTCCGATCAAGTCGTGTCATTATCCGATGAAAATTGCAATGGATATACAAAAGGCGACTAATTTTCCGATTAAATTTAATCGGTAGTTGCATCGGTGATTTCATCGGATGTTTTATCGGATAAAAATGTCCATCACTTGGTCGAACAATAAAAGTAACAATAGGATCATACATCGAATTATACATCATTTAATCGGTTTATCTGATGAAAATTTTTCTCAGTGCATATATATTAACACTTCCAAAACATTAAATAAATATATCATTTTATTGACTTCACTTGCCGTGTTGTGAAAAATACTGTCCCAGCTAAAAAACATTAATATTGATAATTATAAATAATTGAAAAATATTAGTATATATATTCTCTCACAAAATTAAAATAATATTATTATATCGGTACAACAGCCGCGATTAAATTTTGTAAAGCCTGTTTTATTTTTGGTTTTACTTACGTGTCCATGCAATGGAACGCATGATGACTCGTCAGGATAAGGAGCAGTCAATATAACGTTGACAGCAAGCAGGGCGATTAACACGAACGCTAGATGTATGTCCATTCTATCGAAGGATGCGCTGCCACGTTAACAAAAAGGACAAATTAACATCACGAAATTGCACCAATAATATATATACAGTGAAATTTTATATATGTTAATCGAATGTAAAATTGACATAGCGAGAGGGAGAGAGAGAGAGAGAGGGAGAGAGAAAGCGTTATCAAGGAAAAAGTGCACAAATAATAATTGTTTTCACTAAAAGCGCAATAATTGTTAACCATCGGTATACCATTAGGATCCATTGGATTCAATTTTTCAAATTTCTTTTATGAATAGTTCTAACTATTTGCTAGAATTGATACTTCATACTTTTTATACCTCCTTAAATTTCTCCCAAATAAACAAAGAAAATTATATTTTTAATAGAATAAATTGATTCCTCTTAATTCCATTAATAATACGATATGGTATATAGATGATTAATTAATTTTTGTACCGGAAATATTCAGATTCGGCATAGATGTACGGCTGGTTCGAAGAAACCTGTTCTACTAAAGTATTTTACATTTCACCATGAATTTATAGAGAGTGAACGCGCGATCTTACGTAAAAAATCGGAACTAATAATTGATTACGCCTTATCATTATTTTTCCGAGTAGCTGTCGACATCTCTCTCCGCTACAATATCTCAGAAAAGATATCGAATAATATTTACCTGATCGTGTACATAATTATTATCTCGGGACAGTTGTTCGGAAGAAACCAAGAATCAATTAACATTTATCTTAGAATCATGAATAAATGGAAAGAAAACGAAACAAGGATAAAAGAGCTGAAAATATTAACTCAACTGCGACATATTCATCTACAAGTTTCGAAAGGAAAAAAGTCCCTCTTGCAACACTTTGGTACCAAATGACACCGCAGCTAAAGTGTATAGAAATATTCGAGAAAAAATAATATTATATAAATAATAATATTGTATTACATTATATAATAGAATTTATATATTTTTTTCTATGTGTAGATACATCTTATTACATATGACTATATATAGCCATATGGAAATATACAGAAACAAATATATATATATATATATATAATAATTTTTTCCTGGATATATATATATATATATATATTTATTTATTTATTTATTTATTTATATTTATATATTTATATACATATATTTATTTATTTACGTGTTTATTTATTTATTTATTTATTTATTTATTTAT
>NW_014555522.1:5779-60215 GCF_001313825.1 Dinoponera quadriceps
AGGTTTATGTATACTACGTTTTACACTTCACTCATGTGAGATAAGAAATATCCACGCGTAACATACGCTAATTGTTTTTTTTATTATCTTATATCGTAATATTGTCGGTATCGGCATGTACTAAATGAAAAGACTATTTATCATACACCTTGTAATATCGTGCGTATTATCTAATTTTTTCCCGAGTTGAAACCTCAACCAAGCATGTGACTTTCAATCAGTATTTATCGAATTACGTCATAAAAAGATTTTCCTTAAGTCTCATTTAAAGGATAAAAATAAAAATATTTGAAATATGTAAGAACGAAACTTGGGAGTGAAATAAATCAATCTCTCAACGGTTAAGAGCATTATGAGAGAATATTACATGAAATCTTGTAATAAAAAGATTTTTTTGCCCAATTAATATAACAAATTGAAAACCAAGACCATTTCTTAAGAACATATAAATAAATTAAATATTAGTTTCCGTATATACATACACGCACAATAAATATTTAACGAGCGAAATATTTTATAAAGTAAATATTCCGATGTTTGAACATCTGTTTTACGTTTTTAGTTTTACGTTTTATATTTTACGTTTTTTATAGTCAACAATGAAATTTATATTTCACACTTTATTTCAGCAAAACATTGTCTCAATTATTTTTATCATTTGAAAAATTAATTAATTTTACAAATAGTTTATTGCTTCTTGTTGTAAGCACTTTGATAAGATTAAAAAATTCTTACTACATTACGCATCGGCAAAGTTATTAATTATTTTACAAAAAGCAGAAATTCCTCTGTAAATAATTGTTTGGATATTGTAACTAAAACGATAAGCAATTTGATTTCGATAAGCAATTTGATTCCTATTTAAAAACCAAAACGACAAAAATGTCTAAGGTTAGAGATATCACCAATCATTGGTACTTAAAAGGTAAACCTTAATTTTCCTACTTGTGTTTCCATATCTATTTTTGAAGGATTAATAAGGAACGTAAGACGAAAGAAGAAAGAGGAGGAGGAATCATCTGTAAGATTGTATATTTACAAACGTGTAACAAAATATGAATATATCTCTTTAAATAGCGTAAAATACCTTAAATTCGTTACAACTAATTTATCGTTACGCATGTCCTTTGTGAATACGTATGAAGGAGTGTACGATTCTCGATTTCTGGTATATTCAGGTAACTTTATGTATAAAACATTCGCGATATTGATTTTAATTAAGGCACTTATTATTCGTTCACTCTATCCACTCTGTCCTTCCTTCAAATGCACGTGAAAATATCCTATTCGTTGTGATTCTGCGTTTGCACAGCGTTTCACATGCGGAACGCCACGATGAAATTTAACGAAACTCTACGATATCGCGATAGTAATACGTGTCAAAACTCTTGCGGAGAAAAGAAAAATATATATACCAATATGTCGGCGTATCATATAAAATACAATTAAGTATACCACGTTGGAGGATATATTTATTTTGCAAAGTTAACGGGCTATATGCCGTTAACATTCAAATGGACGGATTGGTTCCCGAGAGGAGTTCCCGTGCACCGAACACGCGCGTCGCAGGAATCAACAGTTGCGGATTACGCGGCGACGCGACTCAAAGTTTCGTTTCGTGCTTCACGCGGGTTCTGAACAACTGATTCGATCGTAAGGCACCGTGCGAATTATTTGGATAACAATTGTTAAGCATGACGCTGGACGCGCCGCACTGAGTATTGCAATCGGCAGGGCCGTTCCCCTCGTTGTTCTCGTACACGTGGCGCCTTTGCAGGACCTCGTCGTGATTGTGGCCGTGATGGTTAACCTTCGTTCGAATTTGCGCCTCGGAATCCGTCTCGTCCTCGTTGTCGGCGCTGTCCACATCGCCTGCAAACATCGTTATCGTCAAGAACGATACGATCATCGACGGTTCACGGTCCGATTAGCCCGATTTGTTCGCTACGTTTCCGCAAATATTTACGATGCAATCACGCGTCGGTTTTTAAATCGGAGCTGTGTGTACTTACCGTCGGAACTATTGGTGGACGGCAAGTAGAAACGCGACGGCGGCACTTTGTTGTTTCCCACGCGACGTTCTCGTTCCCTCGCGACATTGTTAGGATGATTATACTTGAACTCTCGGGGAAGCGTGTAACTTCTGGGTAACGACACCTGGCTGCCTTCCATGTCGCTAATTTCCGCTTCTCCCTCGCCTTCGCCCTTGGAACTTTCCTCGGCGCCGTTTTGATTCGTGTGCAGTCTGATGGAAGACGAAACTCGCGTTAAATAGTTCGTTCGGATATCGAAGGGAGGAAGGGAGGGAGGGAGGGNTTGGAGAAACTTTTCGCAGTACCTGTGACTAAGATGTCCGGGCGGCGACCAGTGAGAATAATGATGCGGGAGGCACCGCGGCGCCAGCAGTATCTCCGGCGTGTCCGCTCGCTCTCTTTGCGGCGCCGCCCTCCACGCATTCGAGGGATGCGGGTTGTGGTAATACGGGGAGGAGGGCGGCGGGGGTAGGAGACAGTGCATCTTCACGGGCGGCCAGGACGACAACACGCCGCCGCCATTTTGCTCGGAGAACGACGGCGGAGACGTGAACAACGGCGAGCTCGGAGACGTGTGCAGCTTCGTGTTCGGCGGTGGTTGCTGATTGGAGGCCGAGGGCGAGGTCGAGAAGGAGGACGTGTTGGCGGACGGTGGAGGGAATAATTTGCCCTCCTTGATCTCCTCCTGGATTGCCCGTAATTCGCGCAACTGCTGCTGCTTCTTCTCCTTCAGTTTCTCCCGTATCAGTGTGACGTTCAACGAGCCGCCGCCGGCCACCGCCATATCGGATTCGTCCTTCCGCTCGTTGGAGTTGTCGTTCTGCGCGCGCGCAAATAGATCACGTAAAATAATTACGCTGCTGTTATTTCAATTACGCTGATTATCGGTTACAATTAGCAGTCGAATACCCACCTGCGCGTTGGAGGAAGATATGGGCTTCTTCCAGAACGGGATCAACTGCCGGGAGCCATTGGCGACGTTGAGCCACTGCTTCGAATCTCCCACCGTCGTCACGGAACCGAGCACCGTGCCCGTTTGCGACTGCGGCGGCGGCGGCGGCACGAAAGTCGTCGGCTTCTTTTTCTTACGATTCGGATTCGCGGCTGTCGGGTTCGCGAAACGGCAATTGAACACGCCCGGTATACCGCCATTACTCAGCTTGACTTTCCTCATGCCGATGCTAATGTTGATCTTCTTCTCTTCGTTGTAATCTATCTGTTTCTCTTCCGCATTGTCCTAAAAAGAAAAAAAGTGTTAAGTTAATATTAGCGCTCGCGCAGAAGGAACGAACGATAACGAATCATCGGAAGTGATCAAAATAATATTTATTATAATATCTAATAAACATTTTATGATTAACATGTAATGAGTCGCTTGAATAGATCTGTAGTAGAAAGAGATAAAGAAAGAGGTGTTGCTTGAGAATAAAAAAAAAGTTCTCCCGATTTGCTATTAAGTCGTGTTATTTAAAAATACAAAAGTTTTCTCACATGTAATTTCTGTTGTAACATCTACTTGAAAAGTAAAAGGTCCGTTTTACCTATTGTTAGATCTACGATCCAAATTTATTATCCAAATTTATTATTAAAAACGATGGGAGTTCGTAGCGGAGACTTTAGTTCATATTTTCAACTCATCACTTTTATTGATAAAAGCGCTTCTAAAAGTGACTTAGGAACCACCTGATCAGTCAAGAGGCCACATTTAGGACACTTTTATTAATGAAAGTGGGTTGGGAATATTGACGTTTGGAATTAATGAAAAATAACGGGTTATTTAGTCGAGTTAGACCTGTTATTTGGAATCCGGTTAGACCCGTTACTTTTATTAGTTCTAGAATCTTTACTATGAGTCGCTACTGTCCTCGGTAAAGGACCGAGTCGTAGTACGACTCAACGATGCAACAGTCGGATTTATTATTCTCAAGTAGTACGTCCCAATGGTGAGTTAGACTACTTCTTATCTTCAAACAGTAGGATTCAAAAACAAATAAATGACGAACCTTTTATTTTCAATTAATCAAAGACAGATTAGACAATTTTCTCAGTACGATCAAAAAAGGAATTAAACAAACTTTCATTAAAGAGGAATAACAGTTCTGACCTGACAAAAAATCATATTATTGTAAAATGCAAGTCAGGACAGGGTGTTGATCATGTAATTTTTCCCTGATGGAAAATTCCAAATGTCTTCAAATTAAAAAATTAACACTTTTCACAGGTTTACACTTTTCTGATTGGAAAACTTTGGGATTTTCCACCTTAGGGAAAAATTCATGATCAACATTCGAGACAGGATTAAAGAAGATCTCTTTTACTCGGTAAGAGAGATCTGCTTCATGTCATACCTGATTTGTTAATGTTGTGAGATTCGAGCCGGTCATCCTTCCGCCAGCTTCGTACCTCAGTCTTCTTACGTGAAAAAATCTGCCGTAAGAAAGAAAGAAGTACAACTATCGATATTAAGAGAGCAAAGCGCGAAACGAGGCGCTAAATTTACCTGTAATAGAGACCCATGAAGAACATGCCACCAAAGAACAGAGCCAGGAGAATGAGCACCAGAGTGACCGGATGCAGATGATGCTGGTGGGGCAACAGATCGGTACGATTAACACCTGCCACCCACACCCCGATGAGCAGGCTGTTCTCCAGAAACATCACGGTGTAAAATATTACCTGCGGAAATCGTCGTGTGATCAACATCACGTCTGCTTGACAAAAGCTTGGAAAAAATATTCACACGATCGATCGTGCGTCCGATAAGCCCACTAACCATTTTCTGACGATGATTCGTCTCGTGTAGATTAACATACGCAAATATATACACAAAAGCGAGCAGGGAGGCGAGGAATGTCTTCCTGACCAGAGGAAGACGCTCGCCACCGTGAAATAGTCCGTCCGGCGTCAGCAGCAACCACGTCAGCATGGACAGCCAGTGCAGGGCCATCACGATCAGCAGCCACTGTCCGCCGTACAGCGAAGCGTACACGACCAGCGCTCCGACGCGAGCACTCACTGTCCCGAGCCGCCAGGCTAATTGCGCCAGCACTCCCAACCATGTTAGCACTAAGCGTTCAAGATTTCGCAGACGCGCGGCACCCTTACTGAAACTCGCCACCGCCCAACACACGCTCCACAACGAGAGTCCCGCCGACACCGCCGTCAGCTTGGCTAATTTACTGCCGTCCTTGCCGTCGCTGTCCTTTGGTTTCCCAGCATCTGTCGTCTCACCGTCATCGGTAACGCCGATGAACAGCAGATACAGCTGCAGAAGTAGCATCGGTGCGGCCTCACAGAACGCGTGTATCAGTCGTAATACGCAGAGCTCCCGTACCTGAAAACGGACGTGAGACGAGAGATCACGAGGCAAACAGCAAAGATATTCACTAACTCCCCGGGAAAAAATGATTATATATGGTTACATGTAATTATATTAAATCATAGATGAATTTTGCCCGTGTAAGTGGTTACATATATGATCATACATGTCCATACGAAAGAAAAAAATGATATTATGTCATTTAATTAAAATATCGATATCATGTGCTGTCAGAAGCACAAGTCAGCCAGAAGCGTTTACTTCGACTGTATTTGCATATAATTTGTAAACAACCGTATTTTTTCGTTAATGGACATATATGGTTGTATATAGTGAAATATGGGCAAATTTCATACATGATCTCCTTTTTCCTGGATTAACACGCGTAATTACACAGCATGCACATTTGTATTGCATTTACATCGTTGAGTGGGAAATTATAACATTGACGTCATGTTACTGTTGGTTGGTGTTCACTGGACACTACGTACCTCGTGTTTTACATAAGTTAAGTTGACTGGGATAAATAACTTGAAGTATCTCCATAGTACGCCGACTTGGGTAGAATGGAGTAGCAGAACACAGCCTACCGTCCAGTTGCCTATTTTTTTAACTGGACTCGCATCACACTCATCCGGCGCGTTGTTGTTTGTCAATTTGCCTCTAGCTCCCCAGAGATACCATCTTAAGCTAATGATCTGCGAAAGCATAAGTGAAAAGAACGATCGGACAGATTACTATAAGGCAATGCGGAGTCTATTTGTCGCATATTTGGAATCTGTTTGCTCAAATACAAACTTGAGAAATCAGCAGAGAAGTCGCTATGAGAGTGACGCTCAGCGGAAACAATACGGGCGGTGCTATTGCTTGATGGGCAAGGGCGTAGACCATCGCAAGGTCGAATACAACATCGCAGAAGTATGATGCTAACGAAATAATGTTGAACAGTACGTCGCACAGGGGCAAAAATTCGTGCTGATGTTGCGACTGATGACACTGGGCCATAATGGGCTTTTATCGCCCATTTGGAATGTCTGGCAGTCTTTTTTTTATTTCACTTTCATCAATGCACTCTCCGGTCCTCCTGTGAACAAAATATCGCACCCTAAGTCAAATCATCCTTGCTAAATAAAAACACATGGAAAGATGAAAGATACATTTTCCTCGAATTTTCCTCGTAATTATTTTCCTTCCCAAAAAAACCGGCTAATTTTGATAATAAAAGTCTAAGCGTTTTCGCGACATATATTTTATTACCTCCAGAATTCCTCGCTTCTATACTCAGTGAAATAAATTGTACGTTTCCTCTTTATCGTCAAGAAGTTAACATATTACGGCAATTTCGGGCGCACAAAAGTGAAAACTGCACTTTCGCCCAGCGATAGGAGAATTCGCACGAAAATAACAAGGAAAACTCGACGGAGCGACGAGGCTCCCAAGTCACCCAAACACGGTTTCGATTATCCGTTATACGCGGGGGTGACGAAACTAACGTCGCTGCTCACGAGGTCCGCCTGCGTACGGCCTGCGCCGTACATTCAAACGCGCACGTCTCACGTAGGACGAATTCGTTTCCGGACGGATTTTTTAAAGGCCAACAGCGCGCGAGGCGCGCGGTAGTACCTGTATATACGCGTGTAACAATGTCGGCGCGTATAGCGCAGCGTGGGATCGCGCGCTCGCTCAGCGCATTCCGCGCGTGTCATTGACGAGAGCGGCGATCGCAAAAATCACTCTCTCGATCCGGACACGCTGCCGCCACCGCCGCCGCGCCGCGCCGCACTGCGCTGTGTAGCCGTTCGCCGCCGCCGCCACCGCTCGCGGGGAAACCGGGGACCAGCGGCTTTGGTATGCGCGGAATCCGCCCGTACGCGCGCGGAGCACACGCGCGCGCGCGTTTAGAGAAGAACGCGCGTTTCCACACAGAACGCTCCCTCCTGCTGCCGATCGACGGCCGGGCCTCGCCGTCGTCGACGTCGCGCGTCGTCCTCTAACGCACCTCGTCGTCCTCGTGACGTCTCGTCGTGCGTGCTCGCTCGTCGCGAACGCTGCATTTTTCGTGGGGACCAGCGCCGGCGAATCCCGGTTCTACGAGAGATCGCGCGTACAACGTCCCACGCATACCGGCCCCGCCGCCGATCTACCTGTTGATTCAGTGCAATTCAATGCGGCTATTTTACGCGCACGCCTCACTCCCTCTTGCCCTCTCTCTCTCTCTCGCTCTCCTTCTTTCCCTTCCCCGAGATCCGTACGGTTCGGCTCGGTCGCTCGCTCGCACACATCGCGGCCGCGTACACCTGGCGCCGCCGGTGAGGAACGCGAGAGCGAGCCTCACCTTAGGCGGCCCGAAGACGCTCGGGAGGATTTTTTTCGGGTTATTCTTTCTCCCGCGTACCGATCGCCGCGATATAGGAGCGTTAATGCGAGTTCAGGGCTTCTTCCTCTACTTATCGCACGATCGCACGTTCGGCGTTCCTCGGCGCGCACGCGACGTGCGCCCCTCGAATGACGAGTATGAAAGTTAATCGACAAATGAAAAGGTTTATTCAGACACTTATGAAAATATAGGCGACGCTATGCTCTCATACATACATAAAGATGCATATATGTAAACATGGTGTATATATATATATATATATATATGTGTGTGTGTGTGTGTGTATATACAATCCTCAACCTTAGAAAAGTCGAGTGCCGCGTCTTTGCTTTTATATACACAATTTGTGACTGCAACATGATGCGCATGAGATGTAAAAGTCTCGCCTTTGCATGAAAAAATTATCAAATATTTGCTGTAACAAATCAATGTAAACATTCGGAATTATTTTGTATATACTTATAGCGTTCTCGATCATTTGTGCGAGTCCTTTTTCACTACATCCACGCAACATTCGTACACCCCGATAATTGCACATAAACAGCTAGAGAATAATTTCATTCTTGTAGTTTCTCGTGAGTTCCTTATGCGGCAGAACGATCGAATTTAACAGAATTTTCTCCGCGGCCAAGCTCACGCTGGTACCTGAAACAAAGCGAAACAAATTACAAACTCGAGGTCGCAATTGAAGATATTCGCGACCCGTGCAGCACAAATTGGCTGGCTAACCGTTGCCTAACGTTGGCTGAACGTTGGCCAATTTGTGCCGCACGGCGAGATATTCTGTCTCGTTACCAAGTATCGTGATGGAAGGATTGAGCTTGCCATTGACGTTAAACAATGGTAAGTTCTCCATTTTCGCGAACGGCTTGTTAGGATTGGGATCGCATGGAGTCCCCTCAACGCGCGCCCATTCACCCACGCTGGTGCCCGTCCCTATGATGCTGTGTAAGATGAGAGAATGGGCGTGTATGTGTGTGTTAGCCAATACAATCGATTCTCGAATTCTCACGCCGGGCTCGATTATCGTATTCGGACCTATACTGACATTGGGACCTAGCTGCAAGAGACAGGAATTTTACATCAACACGTGAGCAAATTTTACATGAACATGTGAGCAAAATTCGCTCGTAAAGCGCCGTAATATCGTGGGACGATTTATCCTCATACCATGGAAGTAAGGTGTACAGTGGCCGATGGATGAATGTAGACATCCCCTATGATGTTGCAGGAATCATTGCTCATCGAAGCTAAGCGGTTCGGCTGTTTCTGCTTGTAGAGGGCCAGGTAATGTCGATTGGCGTATATCGCGGATCCCGCAGTCTTCACTTGCGACCACCATCTGAGCACAGGCAGAGCGAACAAGCGGCCGCTTCCCGCCAGACGTGTCAGTATATCCCGCTCGAACGCAATGTGCGCCGGATCCCTGCCGTTGCCGCACAATTGCCTGCAAGGAAATAAAGGAAGGGAAGAGTCGTGTCGCCTTACTTTGTGTTCGCCGAAGCAAACTTGAATGAAACACTCACATCAAGTGATCTTGCTGCTGATTGGCGTGAAAGACATCCGCCATCGTCTGAAAGATCTCCAAGGAAGCGAGATACACTCCGCAATTGATAAGGGTCGATACAAATGTCGAGGGCTTCTCAACGTAATGCGCCACCTCCCCTTCCTTCCCCAAAACCATACAGCCGTAATTCAGGGACTGCTGACGGGTGGCTTCAGTGGCCATGATTGTGAGCAAGGCCTGCTTGCTCTTGTGAAACTCCACCATTTCCAACAGAGGAAAGTCAGCACAGACATCCCCGTTCATTATGAAGAAGTACGATGGACTGCCCGAACGTATCTGGTCGCGGAAGTGATACATGCCTCCCGCCGTTCCAAGCGGGGTAAACTCCTGCAGATATCTGATAACTATGCCGTAAGTACTTGACATCTGCTGGACAAATTGTGACAGATCATTCTTGGGATACGCGCCAATTATCAATACTTCGCTGAGATCAGGCACTTTGGCGCATGCCTCAATGTGATGTTGTATCATGGGCAGTCCCGCCACTGGAAACAGCGGCTTCGGGATATCCAGAGAAAGAGGTCTGAACCTTGTCCCTGCGGAGATAAAAAAGCACAACTCAATAAAAACATGTAATATAATGTAATATAATGTGTATAAAATATAAATGCAAAAGCATATATTCTGAACTTTTTTCTGTCGATAAAAGCGTCCCAAAAGACGATTTAGAAACTACCTGGTTGGCTGAAAAGCTATATTTAAGACAAATTTATCGATAAAAGGAAATTCAAAATACGAGCCAAAGAATCTTTATACTAAAAACTTTTAATTGATATAATACACAAGATATGTTTTTAATCAATGACATATTTAATTGTCATGCAACCTTTACTACTTTAATTTATTTAGCGTTTTAAAGCAACGAAAATACAAACCTTTCAAGGGACCTCCAATTAAGATAATTGCTTTCAACATATTTGCACGATTTAAACGTATCCTCTGTGGAATATTTAACTGAAAAACTTCTTTTATCTTCAAAGATGAGAGACACGAGATAAGAAATTTGGCTGTAATAAAACGGTTACTCGAGCGATTATGTAAATCCGTGAAAAAAGCTGAGAGAACGCCAAGACTAATCACAAAATGTTGACGTATCCGTATGGATGGGAGGTGTTTGGACGTGTCATCACTGATGGTATCAGCGCGACATATAATTTCCGATAAATCGACTTTGTGGCGGCAAAGGATACGTATTCGAGGCACGTCCCTACCTGACTGTCACCGGTTAAACATATCTTATCTATCATTATCGATGATACTTCGTAGACTGGAAAAAAGCCCGCCAAAATGATTAAAATGCGGTATAATTTGATATAACTTCGGGAGATTGGAAATTGCTAGTTGCATCGTCAATTTTGCGTTTTATCTCAAGTTTTCCACGTTCTCGTCGATATTCTCGAGTCACCCGAGCAGTCTCGCCGATTCAACTTCTTCCGACATAATTAAATAGAACTTTTCTCTCTCTCTCTCTCTCTTTCTCTCTCACTTTTCCCTTTAATAATACAACTTTAAAGGATGATAAGTTCACAGCTGATACGACGATACAGTTCGCGCAATATCTTGTTCTTTCAGTTGCACTAACCGCACTTTTTCCCTTTTCCCATCTGACACTCTCCTTCTCCTTCCGACGCATACTCGTTTCACTTCGAGTGCAGGCGGTGCGACCGAGCGGTGCAGCTAGAAAAGAAGAGATCTATGATTCTCCTTCGACTACTATTAGTCAGTCATCGAGGGACAAGTTTCTCGCCTTGAAGAGCAGCGGCGCTGCCGTTCCGCAGTGCTGCCGACATTTCTTATCGCCTCGAAAACCCGCCTAGGGGAAACTCTCCCCTCGTCGCGCAAGGGAAGACCGGCTGGACGATACGCGCCCGTCGTAAGTGCGTGGTGGGTTGGAGGGTGGGAGGGAGATCGCGGGATCTCCGTTGAGGCGCGAGGTGAACCGAAACGAACCGAATCTCGCGTACGCTTGGCGCGAAATCCCGCCGTCGTCTCCGCGAAAACTCGCCGAAGGGCGCCGGTTCGTTGGCAGGAGAGAGCAGCGGGGCAAAGGGCAAGGAAGACGAGTGCGAGCGATCAGTTTGGCGCGGCCGTGCGCACTCGAGCCGAGGGTCAGCGCAACGCGCCGACGACGGTAACATAGAGACGCTCGCGTCGCCGACGTCGACGACAACAACGACGACGAGAGCGAGCGAGAGGCCCGCTCCGGTGCGCGACCACACCGCGCGTAGTCCGCAAGCGGGAAGTGAAAAGAGCCGTGCGTGCATGCGTGCGTAAAGTTCGCGTTCACGTACGCGCACGCAGTACGTGCGCCGCCGCATAAGACGAGTTCTCTTCTTCGGGGCCCGTTGATTCGTACTTGGGCGAGCCGTGCGCGCGCGACAGAGAGAGAGAAAGAGAAACAGCACGAAGGTAGGGACGGCGCTGGACGTGGTGGTGGGGGGAAGGACGGAGGGGCAAGGGAAGGTGACGATAAAGAGCGAGAGAGAGGGCGATACTCGTGGCGCGTTCGAAACGAAGCGCATCGTCGCTCGGCTCGCAGAGAGGAAGCGACCGAAGTTCGAAGCGGACCGACGTGCGCGAGCGGCCCAACTTTCGACGGACGCGAAGCAATTCGCGAAACGGACAATCCAGGACGCGTCGCCGCCACCGTCGTCGCCGCTCGTCGCGCTCGTTGCCGGAGTTGGTCCGCGAACGGATTCGCAACGCGAGCGTGTGAACTCTCTCGCCGTCTAGTTGTGTCGCGTCCTCGTTCGCTCCCGCCTGACGTATCGGGATAACACAGAGCGAAGAGAGCGAGAGAGAGAGAGAGAGCGAGGTTGCCGCCGCCGCCACAGTTGCTGCTGCTGTGATTCTCGAGGACCAGGTCGTGGGCGAAGAAGAACCACCTGCCGCGTAGAGAGGATGGAGATCCCGAAGGCCATGCAGGAGGAAATCAACTCCACGCAAAACAAACTGGGGAAAGCGATATTAGAGCATCAGGTGAGAGAGAAAGAGAGGGAGAAAGAAGGTGGAGAAAGAGAGAGAGAGAGAGAGAGCGAGCGAAGGCGCGTGAGAGCGAGAGACGCTATGTGTGTACGTATATATGCACGCGTGTGTCGATAGCGATCAAGACGGGCCCTGATGTGGGGTTAAGAGGCGACAAAAGACGCTTAAAGTACGCGCGAGCACATTCCCCGGCTCGTTGCGAAAGTTCTCTCTCGTTTCTATTCACCGACAACTTTTCATGCCCTCTCGCGCAGGGCCGGCCCTTGTCCGTCCGTCCGTCTATCTGTCCGACCGTCCGTTGCGATAGATCGATTACTCGAGATAACTCGAACGATAGATCCGCTAGCGTCTTCTGTGGATAATTTAAGCGCGCCCGCGGTCGTCTGCTCGCGCGAGCACGGTGCTCTGGGTCTTACGTGACAACGACGACGAAAGTCGTCGTATGAAAATCGACGCGAAAAGCGAGTCGAAAGTTTCATTTCCGATCGAGTGCGTCCTTGTATCTTTTTCTTTCTTTCTTTCTTTCTTCGCAATTTTCATCCGCCCTCTTTCTCTCTCACTCGCTCGCTCTGACCGCCCCCTCTACCCCCCTTCGCCCTCTCCCAAGCTTATCAAACTCTCTTCTCCGTCTATCCGTCCGTCTCTTTCTTTCTGTCGTACGCGTAGCTTTCGTTCGTTTAGAACCATTTCGAGTCTAGAGAAATTCGTCGCCCGTTGCGCCGTGAATCGAGTTAACAGTTTGAGTTTTGCAAGCGGATGAAATCGCCAACGGCGACTCGCCACCGAAAACTTGTTGATCGTTCCGCTTATCCGACAAAAGCGATACGTCGAAAGTCTCGGGTCCCTTTGTCGATCTTCCACCGGCACAGATACAAGAATGACGGTCTTGTTAATTGCTTCAGTTTTTTAATATAGTTCCCATGTGCTTGCTGAAAAATGCGAGACTTCTTCTCGAGGAAGTTTTAGGACAGGCGAGAAAAACATGAAAACTACCAGTTTTATCTACCAGAATTGATCTTGGAATTTGGATGAAGCGATGAAGCAATTAGTATAACGACAGTTATGCACAGGGACTTGTCCCTTTCTTTATTTGCTAATGGTTTCCTAATGGTCTACATAAGTTCTGGAAAAGAAAAAAATTCGTTGGAATTTGAATGTGACGACGAATTGACATAGTGACAGAATTACGCACAGGGACAGGCATTTTATCTGCTAACAATCCGCTAACGGCCAGATTCATCCCTTTTTCGTAAGTTTTTAGAAAGCTTAACAATTGTTCTCACTATTCATGTCCTACGGCTTTCTCGAAGCAAAAATCTCGCAACAACTTGCATGCCTGCGCAGATATGACAACAATATAATTGAGTCCCTTGACCATTTATCATGTTTTTCTATTAGAGTCCCTTAACCATTTATCATGTTTTTCTATTAGTTTTGGAAAGTACAATGGGTAATTCTCCTCATATTTGCTATCTGTCCCAAAATTCCCACGAAACAAACCTGTCAATTCCACGCAACCATGTACCTGGACAATTCCTTGTCTTTCAAACAAAACACATCCGTGAAAATCACTTTACCGAGCTTCCAAAATTACACTTTGCAGTTGCAATCTTGCATCTTTCTCTCATTACTATTATTATTATTATTAATATGTATTACAGTTCCGAGAAAGTCGCCTCGCGCGAAGATGACGCCCGACAGGATTACAAGCGTATCGGTCACAATGCCACCGGCGCTGTTTCAGCGGGCGAAATTTCAGAAAATTAACTCTTATTAATCGCGCTTATTAAGCACGACAGAGCGCCCCGAAGTTTGCGCATTCAATTAAACGGCCGTCTCAAATTCGCACGAGCGACGTCCTCGACGGACAATCGATACTTTCTGAATTACCCGGAACGCTTTTAATCCTTTCCCACGAGGTCGCGCGACGAAGTTTCTCATGTTATGCAGGCGCGCCTATCGCCTTCAAGCCAGAGACGGCTGTCTATATCGGAAGAATTAGGACGGAGGGAGTATCGATAAGCGACACGTCGGCTCTTCCCCGCCGCTCATCCGCTTATTTATCTGTTCCTCTATTCTGAATCGCCATCGCGACGAAATCGTAGTCCCGATGCATCGGAATGCATCGACGGGAAACAATGGTCGTCACGGTTTCGTAATCGGTTGAGCGCGATTTATGTAATCAAAGTTCGCTTATTTCGCTGGGTGGGGGACAGGTGCAGTCGATACTTGCGCCGAAGCTCCCCCGATGTCGCCGAGTCGCGCTTGATTTACTTTTACTGCGAAAATGTTGACGAGGTCGTTCTCTTCCACTTTGGCGCGCATGTCGGCTACCTCGCTCGCGAGTTTTGATTAATTCTCCATTCGCCGAGGATCGCCAGTGAAACGAGTCCCGCCGTCCGACCGCTTACAGCACTGACAAATTGCACGTGTCGATAGTTAAGTCGTGTACAAAAAAAAGGAAGAAGTAGAAAAGAAAAAGACAGAGAGAGAGAGAGAGAGAGAGAGAAAGAGCGAGGAAAAAGAATCACACCTGGTTTTCGCGCGCGCGAACAATATAAATTGGAAATTTCGTGACTATTTCCGTATTTTTTGCTCTTTATATGAAAACGCGACCGCAGTTTTGCCAAAGTCGCATTTGTCGCGAAATTTCGGCGCAGTTAACATCAGACGTAATTAACCGCGAGTAATATCCGCCGCGAATGCGCATTAGCGCTGAATACACGGATCGCGTTCCATCCGCGATTGCGTCCCCGCACCGCCGCGGAGAGCGTGAAAAGCGGGCGAATTGCGATAAGTTGACGAGAACGTTGCGCGTGAAATTTGAATGCGCGTCTTTGTCAATTAACGGCGTTATTAACGGGGTTGAGACCGTGGTAATGGGCGTAGTGGCGCATCGTGCTTCAATCGGTCAGATACGCCTGGCCATCCTCGCGGATATATCGCTGAATTGCTCAGCCCCCTCCCACCCCACCCCGTTCCCTCAATCCCGCATTACGCTACACTCTATATGTATGTCGATATTAATCGTTACTGTTTCTGCTTGATTTACAGAAGTGCATGGGGATGCTGAAAGAAGATCCGAATGTAAGTATCCCGTGAAAAAAATTCCATTCCCTCTGTATATAAATATTATATTAATATTGTTATATTAATATATTAACTCTCTATATATTAACATTCTAAATTAATTTTACATGGTAAAAGAACTTTGTGTTAAATTTAACGCATTTCACATAATTCAAACGGCCAAAATTTCTGGATTAACTTAACGCAAGGTGAATATGTTGAAAATTAATGCAAATATTATGTAAAAATTTAACAAAAGTTTATCAAAATTAACAACAATAAATATGTTAACCGACACCGAAATATAAAATGCGTTATTTTAACACTTACGTATTTTGAATATCGACTCAGCACAAAAGATATCGAGAGAGATAACAGCAATATATTAAGTTAATATACAAGTATGTCAGAAATTTAACATAAAATTGTAACAAAGATCGATTATAACACAGGGACAAAATGTTTTTACTGTGTGTATTAATATTCACGTGATAAGACATACACGCGAAAAGACACGCCGAGTAGTGCATTTTACGGTGAAAAAGTGTAACGCGAACCGTGCGAGCTTGCGACTCTCTGTTCCGAATCACGATGCGCGAGAGATTCATAGAACAATCGATACAGCGAGAAGACCTCGCGGGAGTCTCGCGCGACGTGTGCTTTTGAAATTCCGTTGAGCCCCGTCGTACAACAAACTTCGGCCAGACGTTCCGTCTCGTGCCAACTAGTGCTGGATACGCATATTAAAAGAAACTTCCCTCTGCCCGGGCTGTTTACGTAAACTCTCAATTGATCGCGGTATTCGAGAGATCGATATATAAAATTCCGTCAAATCGATGCCACGAAATATAATAATATTCGACGCATAATCTCCGATACACGAGATTGCCGACTATTAGTTGGATTTATAATTAGAATATTCGTCCTTTGTATTTACCGATAACGCTATCAGATATGTGCGCAAGCATTGCAACATTTGCAACAATGTTATCCGCGCGATAATTACTGCAGGCGACCATGTTACACACGTAGATCTTTCACGAAGGTATGACGCGATACAAAAGTGCTAGTTCTACATCGAAAGAGAAATTAATATTCTCTTATATGAGCAAGAATATACCGACTAATAGTCACATAACGTCAATATTATAAAATGTCCTACCTAACAATGTAAATGCAATATAATGCGAGTGTTATGTAATAGTTATATTGTTAAGTGGGAAATTATAACATTGATGTTATGTTACTAATAATTAATATTTACCAGATATTATTTTATATGAAGACAAGAACTTATTCTTACATGAAGAAATTCTATATAGTTTTACGAGAAATATCATATTCTTATTATTAAAAAATCATTTTATGAATTGAAAAGAAACAATATTAGATATATAGAAAGAACGATATCTTTTCAAAGTGATGCAATTCTTAGTTTGAAGATATCCTTTTATCTAATATTTCTTTCTCTCAATTTATGAAAATTATTTTTAAATAACATGAACAATATTTTTAGTGGAAATATAGGATTTCTTCAGAGAGAGCAAATTTCATCTTCATATAAAATTATGTATTCTTGCTTTTTATAGTGTGAGTCACCTAACGTTACAACTTGAATTATCTTTTATTATTATGAAACGTATGTTATTATTGACGATATGAAAAAATGTCTAAGGAAGAACTTACTTGTTCCGAAGAGACAAATGTTATTATAACTAAACATTTTTTTTTTAAGATCATGATTTTTGAGATTTCAAGACCATTTTTTTAATGAGACAATATGTTTTTATTATAACAATATTGTAGCTAATAAAAAGACAAATTCAATCATGTATGATACGTTGCTAATAGACCAACAACTGCTGAAGATATGCGTTATGGTAATATGTGAAAACAACGGCGACATTTTAAATAACATACAATATTCTTTGAGATACTGAAAAATATTTAGATGTCAGAGGTCACCATTTCGAACACATTCTGAAATAAAATCAAGTTGTTTGTGAGTGAAACGTATATCGTTTCTATACTATACATTACGATTTTATAATAATAACATTTCAGAAAGTCATAATCTCGAATCTCACAAGGTCAACATATCATATATTGTTGAATTTGCCTTTTTGTCAGCTGCAGTAGTATAATAATAAAAATATGTCTCATTTAAACAAATTGCTGATGACCTCGAAAATCTCGAAAATCACAATCATAATCTTAAAAAAAAATTACTTATAGCAATACCTGCCTCTTCGAGGCAAATAACTTCTTCCTTAGACATTTTCGCGTGTCATCAAGAATAACAGAAATATTTTAGGTTCTAATGTTAGATGAAATTCACTCCGAATACAAGAGAATATGGGTGTTGAATCATGATATTAATCTTTTTCTGTGCGTAATAATTCTAATTCCGATAATCCCAATTCTAGTAATATTATCGAGTCTTTATTTGCATCCATTCAAGCAATAACGTAATCGTGCGATGCGCTTCGTTACAGAACTCCGACATTCGCAAGCAGAAGGAGCAGATTCAGTTGCATATTCTTTCCTTGGGGAAAATCCAGGTAAGCGGACAATAGGTTTCCTTCGACGTTGAGCTCGTTGCGTGTCGCTCGCTTGTGATGTATCGTGATGTGTCGTGTTTTCTCAAGTTCTCACTGCGCCAAGTCTCGGCAATGCCGCGAGCGATCTTCCTACATATCGATTGTGAGATCGCGCTAATACGGAAGTCAGAAAGAGAGAGAGAGAGAGAGAGAGAGAGCGAGAGCAGGAGGGGGAGGAGGGAAGCAATTTTTTCCTCGCTCCGTCTTGTTTTTTCCAATATCAGTCGCGAAGCGTTCTGCTCGGGGAAAAAAATCCTTAACTTTGCATAAAGTACAATACTATCGATCAAGGTTGTTATTAATACAGGCGTCGCCTATTACAAAAACTTCGCCTTGCTCAACTTTTACAAGGCACGACTCTTATCGCGCCGCAATTACCGGTATATATCGCTTGCGTGGCAGAAACGCAGCAACGAAATATATCGATTATCGTCGGTCACGACGACGGAGCGCGCGCGCTGTAACACGCCGCGCGGGCACCGCAAGAAATCCCAATGACGGGCGAGAGGGTGCGAGTCGCAACTGTGAAAACTCGCGGTGGCCGAGACGCGCCGCGATCGGTGGAAATCTCCCTTATTATCGCGGCGGATTAAACGGACGCGCTGTCCGCTGTTTATCGCTCTCGCCGCGCTCGCAGGTTATATTTGTACCTTGCAACGCGCGCCTCCCTTTTCAACGGCGCGTTCTTTCTCCTTCGATCGCGACACCGTTGATAACAGGCGAGATAAATACTCGGGGAACACGACGAACGGGGACAGACAGATAATACGGTAGAGGCTGCGAGAGCGGGAAAGCGTGATGCGCGACCGTGCTCCGGGACGGGGAGGAAGGGGGGAGCTAGTGGGAGCGCGGGGTTGAGCAGATGAGGGAGGTTGGGAGGCGACAATTCAGAAAGAAGGAGCGAGAGCAACTTGGAGCGAAGGAGAAGCCGGCAGGCAGAGACGGAGGGGCTCAAAATCAATAAAATGTCCTGCGGAAACGTTTTCGGCTCTTTACGAAATCTCCGCATCTTTTTCGCTCGTTTGCGTCTTTATTCGGCGACTCTGACCTGTCGTTCGAGGCGTTTAACGCGAGCTCCGTCCGTTTAATCATCATTCAGCTTGTTTTTTCCTAAACAATCATCCAACTCTCCTCCTCTCTCTCTCTCTTATTTCGAAAGTAGCACGAGCTTGCCCGCGTTCTGCAGAAATGAAGCTTTAAACTTAGAATAAACGCCGCGCCCGTTTCGCAACATCGACCGCGTAACCGCGCGTAACGTCCAAGATCTCGTTACGTCATCATGCACGCGAATGCTTTATTGTGTGTTTTCTGAAAATCGCACGGATGAAAGTTCCCACCGACGCGACATCGTCCGAACGCACGAGCGTGACGATGAACGCATTGCCGCTTCGCTCGGGCGCGTCGGGTCTACCTACTTTACCGCTCGTGGGGCTGCTCTCTTCCGAGAGAGATTTTTTTTAGAAATTGCCGATAGCTAAACTCCACGGTGCGCGTTTATATACACGTCCTCCCCGGTTTCTAATACGCAGAAGCAGATCGTGGAGCGTCTGCGCAAAACGGTGCAGAACGATGCGGCGGACAACGCGAACGGGTCGAAAGTTTCCATAAAGTTTCCATCTCTCTGGGGTTTGAACAACAACAATCATATCACGAATAACAACGAGACGAAACATGAAACGGTCGCCAACGGTTTCGAGACGAAACCTTCGAAGGAGGACTACGAGGAGGTCGTTGCGAACGGCGATGTTCCATCACCGTTGCAACATAACAATTGTACAAAGTAAGTGTGCCTTGAATGAACACGCAGTACGCAATATCGAACGAGAGGGAAATTTTCTTCCAACCTGATCTCGACTAATGTTCAACGGAGACGTTGGAATCCCTTCTCAATTTTTCTCTTTACAGACGAAGCCCTAACTTGGTGGTAACTGTCTCCGGTGAAGATGACATCGTCGAGGTGCCAATGGACGAAAATTCGAACAAGAAACAAGATGAGATGGAGGAGGAAAATGAGGAGAAGGTGAAGGAGAAGCTTAAGAAAATACTCCTGTCTTATCTTGAACTTATGACCACGCAGGAAGCTTTAGAACTCCAGAACAAGAAAGCGGAGAGGAAGCGTCGCAGCACGGCGAATCCACAGTTCGTGTATTCCATGATGGAACAACCGGCTGTAAGTACACACATATATATATATACACACCTATATATACTAACGTTTCTGCTTAATGCGTGAGTATTTTGTCGGTACAAGTTGACGTCGGCATTTGAACGCTCGTTTTCAGAAGCGGCAGAAAAGGGTCTCCTACTTGCAATCCGGAAATGCGCCTCACACCCGGCAGACGACTGCCCGTATGAACGGCCCGTCGCCGCCGCCATCTAGCAAAGCTCAAGCAACCAAATCTACCTCGCTACAAGCTCGCGCGAACACGAAGTCGCTGATCCCGGTTCAAAAGTCCAGTACTAGGCCGAATATTCTCAGAAACGCGGATAGCAAAGTATTCGCGAGCAAGAACAAAGTCGACGACAAGCAGACGCAGTCATCCGTGACCAGTGCCAAAACCGTTCAGATAGGCGGCAAGACTGTCCACTTGCCGGCATTGCCGTCTAGCTTAACCATCGAAAGAATCGATAATGACTCCGTCTTATCTCCTGTATGTCTCTCTTGTAGGAACAAAACTCCAGGTCAGTGCAAGTATTTGATCAGTCTTGGGCACTTCATCGCCTTAATAATTAATGTACAAGAAAGAAAAGAAATGTACCACGAACGATTGTGATAAAAATTCGTTATTTCTTGCAGGTCCGTTAACAGTATGCGAGATTTGCTCATGGAGCTATCACGTCACTTGCCATACCATGCCGGCTCCACCCAACACGTGTCCAAAATGTACAATGGTAATGGAATTAAAGAAGAATGTGCAAAAGGAAGAGGAAGCTGAGGGTGGGGAGCGGATGGATGGGGAGAAACCGCTCGAAGGTGACAAGCTCGGTAAATCGTCCTCTGTTCGTAAAAGGAAATCTTCCTCTAACCATAAGAGGAGATCTGTCTCTAATCGTAAGAGGAAATCTTCCTCTGCTAGCAAGAGGAAATCTTCCTCCAAGGAGGCAAAGCGTGTGATTGACAAAAAAGTTCTTGATTCCGTAGACGTTAATTTAATTTGACGTTACGGTTGTGGAGTAGACGTGTTAATTCGACGTCGCGGCAGCAATCTGAGACTTTTTGTTGCTGTAATTTGGCAAATTCTCGATACCTATGATTGAACATAGAGTAATGTCGAGGTCAATGCAATATGAAAACTTAATCGTGATAAAGTCACAAGTCATTGTACCGGTAAAAGGCAGTACAGGTACTGTTATTGTAAATGTGGGAAGAAGGATTTGTATAACATAAGACCATAACTTCTAGATTTAACATACAACGAGGTATCGCAGCGTTGCCGCAGACTTAATTGAGCGTAAGCACGCACACTGAATAAGCGAGAGAGCAGCATGCCGGAAGAAGTGTCCGCGTGTGAAACCGGCTTCTCGAAAATACGGCCGAAGAAATTACAATTAGGGAGAACTTTTTGGTCGATCGTCCACGATAGGACACAAAAAAACAACCTGTGTATTGAACGCGAAATATCTTGCAGAGGAGAAAGAGAGAGAAAGATATGAGCTGCGCGAGCGAAACTCGGATCTGAGATTGCAGGTCTACGAGTTGGAAAAACGCTCACAACTACTCGGCCAGTCACTCCAGGTTCGTCCTGTGGCCTGCGTAGAGACAAATTACAAAGTTTACTTTCGTTTTTGGAATGCTCCTCAGTTGATCGAATTGTAAATTGCAAACTTCCTTTGATTTCGTTTCACATGATACCTGCAAGATTTCTGCGTTTTTATTTACACCCTTCCGTTATTTGTAAATGCAAAATGTGGAAAATGAACAGAGATGGGTCAATCTCTCGCTTATTGCAAAATAAGCCAAAGTATAAAACTGTGATATGAAAAGGAAATATTTCACAAGGTTGACCAGTCTTTCAATAAGCTAATTTTATTATTATTATGTTTTATTATCATTGTATATTTATATAAGTTTAACTGTGTTTTTTTTATGAATTTGGATTTATCCTATTGCTGACCTATCAATGTTGTTTCTTTATTGTATTCGTAAAAATATAGATTGCATGATTAGAGACTACTCTTCTTGCGATTCAGAGACGCGAATAATACTATTGATCATGCGCGCGTACGCAGTTTGATCCGCGCATTCTACAGAATGAAACTCGAGCCGAATCAAAGAGACCCTGCGTGCGAATTTAATTTATATATAGTTCAATTTATGAATGGCAAACCGAGACTCATATTGTAAGTCGAGTAATGTCTGTACTGAGATAAAATTTTCGCTTTGTTTTCTTTCGTTGTCACGAAGGAAAACGCAAAATTAGATCAATATATATATACCTTTCATTGTCCTTTGTTTTTTCAAAAAAAGTATTTTTATTTAATTTTAATTTACGTTCGTAAGTTATTACCGTAACTCGAAAAACAGTTTTGATTATCGTATGCACATACTAATATCTGCTCGTACTTTTGGAAGTAGCCCATTTTTCATTCATTGAAAGTATGATCTTTGTGCAAGTAACGCTGAGCAGCTGATTTGTTAGGAATATATTCCGTGTAAATATAACTGCGTTCGATTTTACGTGCAAATCGGAGACCATCGGTTTGCTCTTAACACATTGACAGCCGACGACCTAACAGACATTTAAAGCTTGAGCGCCGGCCTTATTCGCTTGTTTCTGATCACTGAATAGCCAAAAAAAATATTTAAAACATTATGTATTTTCGTAAAATAGTACATTTTATTTTCATATTTGTCACATACAATTTAACGGTAATTAAAAATATAAACAAAATTGAAATTTTTAATTTATAATTTAAAAAAAATACAGTTTCTCATTTCATGGTGGATTATTACATATATATAACGTAAACAGAAAACAAAAGTTTTAATATTTAAGGCAAGTGTGGTATTTCTCGAAACGTTGTCCAAGATGTAAAGGTACTAAGCATTCAGCACACATAAAGTTACTCTCGCTTCTTTTTACTGTCGCAGCTACTCAAGCAACAGACTCAGAAATCCGCGTTTTCGCGGGACCGGCTGTCAATGTGTTAAGATTATCTTATGATAATATCTAATATCTAGCGAATGAAACGACTTTCCCAGAGTAAACTGATATCTCCGATTTGCAAAACCGAACCCAGTTTATATACATAAAAACGGAAATATAAACTGAATGATAATTGAACTCTATATCTCAAAGAATTGCAATCGTTTTTAAGACAGCCCTAAATTGCTAAATAAACGTCCCTAATAAACTAGCCGTTCAGTAAACTAGCCATACAGCTCGACGCATGTTTATCGGTAATATTCTCCCAAGAGAAAGAGAAGCTAGTTTTTCTTCTTTTTTTGCAAGAAAAAAGGAAACTAGAGCTGGCGTTAGATTTAAAATCCGAAAGGCGTCGCCACCGAGTTTCACGGATTTTGTAAGAAATGTTAGATGGCGTCGTTGGAGTGTAAAGATTAAATTTACATGACCATGCATAATATGAACAACGAAAATATCGAATGAGAATGACTAGACTGAAAGTCGAGCACAGCATCTCTCTCGCGTTCCGCCAAGTTAATCTGAGATGAAAAATCACGCGCGACTCTTATTTCCCCTCCTATTTTCATCGCCTCTCTTCACGAACAAGTACTGAACGTTGATCTTCTTTTATCTTTTCAATAGTTGCAACAACGCTTGCGTCAGGAGCTATTGGGAAAGCAAGAGAAGACTCAGAGATCTATAAAGCGTCTGGTGGACTTCATAAAGCTGATGCAAGTGAGAAAAAGCGAGTCCTCTCCTCCACCCTCGGCATCAATCAGCTCCCCGCCTCGACCTTCCTTATCCCAATCACCTCCGACAACAGCTCGGACGTCGAGCAATCCGAGGACAGGAAGCTTAGCTCAGCCACCGATAACGAGCAACGACAAGACGTCGTCGCAGCACGTAACCCCGTCGTTCTCAGCCAGCCTCAGCGATCGGGCGTTACCTACGTCCAAGCCGAGGAACAAGTGTCCTACTCCTACCAGCTGCCAGACGCCCAGCCTGAAAAGCACCAATCATACCTCATCGTCAAAAAAATCACCGAGCCAAGTAGAAGGGCCGATCAGCCTACTGGCGATCAAACCGACGACCAAAGCCATTCTGCAGTTGTCAACTATCAATTGCCGGCCACGTCCGGCTGCAGCTCTTCCCTCGAGGCCGGCATCGTCGTCGCCCACTCCCTGCTCTTCGGCCGTAACAACCGTAAGAGGAAGACCGCCCGCGCAATCCCAGCACTCCACCGCATTATCAGCTCGGAAGGGCTTCTCCCCGTCAGCCCGGGCGACTATCAGCTGGAGCGAGCGACCCACAACGGCAGGAAGCCCTGGGCCAAGCTCTCGCGCAATAAACTCTGCGTCAGTCAGCAGTCAGCCGGCCGACCCGCTACAGAAACTCTATTCCCATCCTACAGCGACTGCATCGTCGAGAGTAGCGTCGACGAGCACCTTGAAATCGCAGGGCCCACCATCGGCGGATCAGCAGAGGAGAGCGCGAGCTTCGATAGCCGTGCTGGGAAGCACAGGCCGGCAAGAGCCGTCGTCCACTCACTGTTCTCAGGCAATAACCGGCCCTATATCGTCTCCGATCGTGCGCGCGAGCCACGAGGTTTCGGCGCAAACGAGCGAGACTGCCCACTCCTGCGGCAACAGCTCTGCCGTCTGGAGCAGCTGGAGCAGTCGCGCGAGCCAGGCCGCTCAGCAGCAACAGTCCAGCTCCAGCGGCGCGCCCTCACGAGGTTCTTCGAGCACGTGAAATTGGAAGAAGCGCATATACCAGCGCCACTTAGAACAGAGCTAGTACACAAGAGCAAGGTCGCGCTGGAGGAGAGGGAGCTCGGCGAGGACGTCGGGAGCCGGCGGAAGGGCGCACGACGCTACGACGGTGCCGACGGTGCCGGCGCTGCACTGTTGACGTCGTCCTCGAACTCCGACGAGGACTCGCTCGACGAGGGAACGCGGCGAGGTCGCGAGGCCGCGAACGGCGTCGCCGTCTCGAGGGACCCCCGCGAGAAAACCGTCGCGAACTGGTCGCCCCTCTGCCCTTCCCCGAGCGCGTCGTCGTTGGCGATCGCCAGCGAGCACGTCAAGTCGTCCACGCTATTTTTCCAATCGGCGTCGCGCGACAACAAACAGAGGGACGACGACGACGGGGCGCTACGTATCGCACAAAGCAATCTTTCGGAGCTTCTTAACGAGGTCTCAGTTCCTGACGATAAGGCTGACACCGAGAGACAAGACTTACCCAGTGGCGGCAGGCCGTCGAGTAGGAGCAGCATCAGCAGCAGCGGTGGCGGCAGCAGCAGCAACAGCAGCAGCGGCAACAACGGCAGCAGCAGCAGTGGTCACAGCGACACCCCGGAGCAAGCGATGAACAGCGTCAACGAGCTCGCGTCCTCCCACATCTCCAAGGAGATGCGCGAGCTTCTGAACGATAATCCCACCTCTCCGGGAGAGGAGGAGCTGGTGCGTTACGTGTCGGCGATGCACGGGAGTGATGACGACGACGTCGTCGACGACGAGGATGACGACGAAGAAGAAGACGAGGACGACGACAATGCCGTCACTGGTTAGATATAGTTAGGCTAGTTACACATTGACACTGACGTTGGCTTTGTCGAACCTGCGCGCTCATCGTGACTCCCGCTCAGAGATCCGCGTGTGCGCGTTCGGACTGAGCGACGCGCGAATCCAATCCTTGTAATATCCTATAGCAATTATGTATATCAGTATACGAGATCGCGTCGTATCCTAGAGGTATTTTACAACGACAGTTGTCCCCCCGTTGTCGGGGGCACGTGAGTTTTCAGAAGCGGCACGATCACCACCCACGCCTCCCGATGCACCGTGGCCTATACGTACGACGTAACGGAGAAGACGGCGTCGCCGGTCGTTACGGAATTTCGTCGGTCTCCGATTAGAAAACTAAAAAGAAAGAAAAAAAGAGTCCCGCGTGCGACATTTCTACCCTGTAAAAGTATTAAAAAAACATTGTATACATATGTAAGGAGACGCGTCGCGAATGTTCTTCCCCGTGAGAATTAATATTCTTCGTTCACAGTTGTGTTGTATGCTGACGTTGAAATCGTCCGAAAAAGCGATATCACAAGTGACTCTCATTGTAAATTTTGGACACACGATGCTTGTTTGCGATACGACGCTGAAGCCGATCGTTGCTTCCGACTCGGACGGAAGATTCGCGCGTATATAAGTGTGCATGAGCTCATCGGCATATGTATGGTCAGTCGCGAAAAGGTTGCCGCACGGGAGAAAAATTAGTCTTAAATCAAGAATAGATGTTCTCATGTACAAGCAAGAATATTATGATTATTATGATCTTCTTAGAAGATTTTTAGTCTCGAATTGAGTTCAAGTGATACTTGCATATAAATTCAATGAAATCAAGACTAAAAGTCTTCTAAGAAGATTATGATATTCTTACTTGTATATGAGAATATCTATTCTCGATTTGAGACTAATTTTTTTCGGTGCACCCTTTTCCCCGGTGAGTTTCGCAACTCGTACCTCGTATCCGGTGGAAAAATATATCCCCTGAGAATTGTTAAAGAACAAATTGTCCTATTGGACACCGGATGCGTTCTGAAACTTATCGAGGGAAAGGTGTTGCAACCTTTTTGCGACTGCACAAAAAAGAAATAGTCTTAAATCATAAGAATAGTCTTAAATCAAGAATATATATTCTCATATATATATAAGCAAGAATATTGCAGCATTCTTGGGGAGATTTTTGGTCTTGAATTCAGGCAATACTTGCACATCAATACAAATTCAATCAAATTCTTAGTAGATTGAAAATCTGCTAAGAAGACTATAGTATTCTTGCTTGTATGCGAGAATATTCTTGATTTGTAAAGCTAATGTTTTATTTTCTGCGTGGTCATACCTGCAGTTCGTTTCGTTTGCCGCTTAAACGTCCGCACGTCCGGCGTCGTGTGTATCGCGACACTCGTGATTCTGCGGCCCGGACAAGGCACAGCGCTCGTCCGGAGAGACGTCGCTTGGTTACGTTGATGAAAAAGAAGAAGAGAAAAGCGGACACGGGAGGAAGCCTAACTACTACGTAAATCGAGTCACATTACCATACTGCCTTAATAGTAAAGTAAAAGTGGTACTTTTTAAACCAGCAATATATCGGCAAGTGAGAGAGGGATCGTATTCTATCCCGATTGCGAACGCGCGACGACCGACATCCGTTGTCGATCTCCGACCGCGGAGGAACAATACGACTAATCAAATCTCGTTACCATAATCGAAAGCGTAGACATTAAGGGCGTCGTTGTTGTCCGGCGCAGTTCCGTAAAGCGACGCGACACCGAAAGCGAAACCGATCGTCCTGCTTCCCGCGAAAGAGTTATTACCCGCTCGAGTTTGCGATTCGAGTTATGATGAGATCCTCCGGATTTGTGTGGCGCGACACGTGTGCACGGAGAAATCGCTCGAATCGAGGCACGTCCAGGTCACACATACACACACACACACACGTGCGCGCGTTTGATCGTGGACACAGCGATCTCCGGTTTTAGACACGACGGCGACGCAGCCCCCTTTGTTTTCAACTTTGCGATCGTTCTCGTTTTCCCTCTCGCAAGTCTCTCCTTCTCCTTTCGCACGTGCATGCGCTTTACGCAAATCCGCCTGGACGGGCTTTCAGAGAATTTCCGCGTTTCGTTTTCGTTCGGCGAAGAAAACGCCAAAGGGCGGTTTCCCGTCGATTTTTATATTCGATTCTCGTAATTCCGTTCTCGCCCGACGGAGTCTCCGTCGCTGCGGGTCTCCCACTCGCCCGCAGCGAGACGAACAACGTGCGTTGTTCGACCGAGAGAGACGATCACTTCGCGATAACGTTGCGACGGTGTATTACATCCGAAATACGCCGAAATACGCTGTCACTTTTCTCTCATATTCAGCTGCGCGAGTGAGTCAGTTTGTCTAATTTATTTCGCGTTTAATATTATACTTTCTTTCGGCCGGCATCCCCCTTACCACCGGCACCCGCCCGACGTTCACACTTAACTAGCGTATATACAATTAAGGGAGAAAAGTTGTTATTGCAATGTAGGCAACGATATTGAGATCGAAATTCGTATTTTTTATGGAATAAAGCTACTTGAACAGCACGCACGCACACGTTCTTCCTCCGGCCTCTCTCGGCCTCCACCGAGACGTCGTCGTTGGAGCGCTCGAGCGCGCTCGTCTCTCTTTTATTCCTCGAATGCGCGATTTTCGCGTAACGTTGAGCGCGTTACGCAAATTGCGTGCGAACACGCCGCGCCGTAGGTTGCGTAGAGAGAGAGAGAGAGAAAGATCGTTTTCCTCGATTCCCACCCAATCAACTTCCTCTCACTCGGCCGCTTCAGCGTCGATTTTAAATGTCGCTCGTGCGACATTTAACCCGAACTCCCGTCGTCGGCGCGTCGAGCAAACCAGCGCGCGCGCGGAGTAACGCTTCGCCCAATCGGAGATGGCCGATATTCCCGTTGAAAAATGACTAAACCGCGCTGACGCGAGGGAGAGCGCAGCGGAGTTCCCGACTTGGACAAACAATCGGCTAATGACATGTAAATATGGCGGAGCTAATCAAGCGGCTGTGCCAACAGGCTACGCGAAGAGAGACCTCTCTCTCTCTCTCTTTCTCTCTCGCTCCCTCTCCCGCTCGCTCGCTCTCTCGTTCTCTCCCTCTCTGCGCGCGGAAGGGTATTCGATACTCGATGTATTTGCCTCGACCTGCGCACATGCATCGCGCTGTAGCAACGCGCGTACATATTTAATGGTTGCACGTTAATTGCGCTCTGTTTGCCCATTCCCCATTCTACGCTCCATCTACACGTCCACCTACATTCTCTTCACCCTTTCCGTGCCGCAATTCTCCTTTGTTAGCGTGTGCGCCGCGCAGTTCGATTTTAATCAATTCACCTCGAGCACCCGAGTTGGTTGGGCACGCTCGAAATCCCGCGGAAACCTACTTTCGCGCATCATATTGAACACAGTCATTTCGACGTTTACCATAACAAATTTTCGAGGCCGCCGTGACGCAAACGCGATTCGCGTGAGCGAGCGTGACCGCCGACACCGAGCGGCTGTTTTCCAGATGGACGGGAAATCAGGTGGTGGAAATGACGCTGGACGCTCGAAGATTCCCGGTCGAATTCGTCGCGGCGGAAGCAGCCGAGCGAGACGAATGGGACCTCGAAACGCGACGCGCGCATGCCGAATTCCTTTGTTATCTCGCCTTCTTCCTCTTCTCTCTTTCACCTTTTCCTACCGTAGAACGAGCAGAAAAGGTGCATAGACCCGCAAAGACTGACCATTGCCATTGAAGAGCTGAAGCTAAGATCGAAGGATAGAAATATGTTAACAGTAGAACTTTTTCTGTTATACAACATTGTAGGGGAGGGCGATGTAGGAAAAACAGAAGGGTGAGAGTGGACATAGTGAAGGAAAGAGAGGGATAATGTGTATTTGATACGTGAGAAGCATACAAACAGTACACCAGTGTGTGTACTCGCATACACTGAGAAAAAAATCGCAATTTTTCGAAGCAAATGCTTCTTGTGACCATTTCTTCGATATTTATTGGTTAGAAAAAAATTTGATGACGGAATATATATTCCTGTGAAATATACCCAAGTTTTCTTATTAATTTGTTTATTTATTTTCTTTTATTAGAAATAAAATTTGGTTCCGTCGTACTAGAATAAACGTTTATTTCTGTGAAATAAACCTCATATTTCACAAATAAATTATCGAGTCTTTTTTTCTCAGTGCAGTTATTAGTTCATCATACTTGTAACCATCTGTCGTTTCTCCTCTTTCTTCTCCCCAATTACACAATTAAACAAGGAAAGCACCACTGTCTCTATTGTCCTCTCTTACTAATGCCAACTTCAGCCTTTCAATGGGAAGCCTAGTCTATTTTATTAGGTTGTTCGCAAAGTTCGTTTTAAATTTCGCACGCTCCGCGATTAATAATCAGTAAGAGCGAGAGAATACCAGACGATTTTGTCGACAAACCTTCCCGGATCTGTGAACCTACCAAGAGAACTTTGCAGGCCTTCCTAAGTACAACTATTTTGGAAATCAGGTGGAAAGATAGGGAACTAGAAGGTCCTCATGTCATGATGTCCACAAATAGTACAGCAGGAAGGTGCTGGATTTCGAACGGAATTTCTTCCATATTCTCCCGGCCTTGCCTCATCCAACTATTACTTATTTTTATCTTTGAAAAATTTTTTTTGTGTTTTTTTGGAAGCCCTCAAAATTCACCTCGATCAATTCTTCGCCAGTAAGAAACTTTCATTTTAAAGCAAGAACATCATACAGCTACCCGAGAGATTGGCCAAGATTATTGAACAAAATCTTACATATTTTCTTCAATAAAGTTATTCTAAGTGAAATATTACGTTCTGAACTTATATAGAAGATTTGAAACGAACTTTCCGAACAACCTAATATATGTCTATGGGGAGGTGTTACGGAGTTTTGTTTCCATAAGTCCACTCTTTTAAGTTTCATTTGCTCTCTCTCTCTCTTTCTCTCTCTCTCTCTCTCTCTCTCTATCTTTCCCTCCCTCCTTCTATCTCTTTTTCTCTTTCTCTTTCTTCCTTCACTTTCTCTTTCCGAGGCGTACGCGCGCGCGTACAGCAGCCCAGTGAAATGGGTTTCTAATTAAAAAATTCTTCCCGACATATTTCCTATTCCTCTCGTCCTGCCCTGCGTAACGTGGAAAAAGAGAAGACGGACTCTCTCTCGTGAATTTTCAGCCTTCGCATACTCCCGCCGCTCGCGATAGTTATTACACACGTTTGATTCGCCGCGGCGCTCGATACAGGAGCGAAGATTCAAATCGGAGCGTGCACAGCGGCGGGTTTAATTTCCGATGACACAGATACGCGCAGAAGAATCTTACGTTAAATGTCGCGGGCGCCGTTGTCCGCTCATTGTCGCGCAAATAAATACCGGCGTCATTTTCGCGCTCCCAAATTCGGCAAAATTACAGCCGCGTCCCCCTCCACCCCTGCCGCGCGATGCTTCGAAATCCAACGGAGTGCCAAATAACTCATTTACCGAAGACAATCGCCCGTAAAATCGATTCGGCCCGATTCGCTCGCGGTGCCGCGCACACCGATTCAATCACGAGACTCCCTCCTCCCCATCGTCGACCGCGAAAGTAGACGCGCCGTCGAATTTTTCGGAGATTGTGTGCTCGTTACACGCCTCGCCGGGAACCCGACGTTAATTGTCCGTTAAGCGGATCGAAGCGCGTCGTTGTCCTGCTGGAGCCCGCATGGAGGCTGACGAGCGCGCCCGACACGTGTGAGAGAGAGAGAGAGAGAGAGAGACGAACGAGAGACAAACGAACGCCGTGCAGGATGAGGGGGAGAGCTCCAAAGAAATTTTAATCAAGGACCGCGCGTGTGTACGTATGTGGTCCGTGCGAGTGGGTGCGTTCGCTGCGTGTATATGTGTACAAACCCGCCCGCCCGGCCGCTCACTCACGCGCGCGCGCGCTTTCAGTTCCGCGGTAAATTACACATACGGGTCCCATTACCGGACCTCGTTACTTTGGAATCGAAAGCCTCGGCATCTCTCCCGGCCACGAGGAATCGATATCTTCCAATAGCGGGGGACTATCAACCGTCGTTTAGCGACGCTGTCGGCGATTTCGCAAAGAGTGGGAGTCGCGCGAGTGTCATTTCGCGAATTCCCTGATGATCGAGTAGACGAATAGTCGTGCGACGCTCGTCTTCGTCCTCGAATTTGGACCGGGATTATTTATCGGGTTTAACGGCGCGCGATGCGAAATAACGTTTTCACTCCGGAAAAGTTCAAGTCTCTTTCTCTCTCTTTCTCGGAAAAGAAAGGCGTACGGGAGCGTAACGGGAGAAAACGAAGAGGGAGACAGCTCCCTACATCCTTTACAATCCTTTAACGATGACACATTACTTCTGAGCCTTCCCAATGGTCGCAATTCCGGCTACGTTACTGTCACTTAGCGAACGGAGTCGCGAATCTGTCTCGAAGGAGACCGGCAGGTAATCTTCTCTCGAGATTCACTCGGAGGGAGAGAGAGAGAGAGAGAGGAAAGGTTTCGCACGTGTGTACATCCGAGTTGAAATTTTAATTCTACATTAACCCTGCAAATTCCATCGAACTTGAAGAATCAATGGAGAATTTCCGTATATAACACTACGCAGACCATTATTTTACCTTAGTTAGGTACCGAAATAAATAAATGAGCACTTACTGCCGTTTTTTCTCAAGGTTTAATTAAAAAGAAGACATTACGGAATAATTTAATATTTAACCATCTCAATATTCTATTTCTCTGTATTTAATTTTAATTCTTAATTTCGATCAGTAATATATTAAATACGTAACTTATTCAACTGCACATAGAGTACGCGCGAGCCGAGCAAATATTAAATATTTAATACGGGTAGATATCAAACAAATCTTCTTTATTCATAATCCTTTCGGAAGTCATAAAGATGAACGTAGCAATTACGTGCCCAATGCTGTGTACCAGTAAAGATTTAGATTTAGATCCGGTGAAATAACAAAATTAAACAAAAGCGAAAAGAAGATACCAAAAGATTCAATATAGGTTGTGGCCTAAAGAGCATCCGATTTTATTAGACGCAAAAACTATGATTTGCCAGATTAATACCAGATTCTAAGACCAGTATTCGCAGTTGCAAATTATTTATTATCTTAGGTTGAGAACATAATTAATTATAGATTCTTACTCATGAACAGTTATTTGGCTGTTTAGATCGATATTTCTTGTTGCATGAAATAAGTACAGGTGCAAGTTGACAAGTAATCAGCGATTGATGAAGCTAAAATTATCTGTTGAGTGATAACGAACTATAAATACTGAATTAAGTTTCGGCTCAGGTATTTTTGTTCTCGTTAAGTTCGTGAAAAATCCGTTAAAATCAGAAACTCGCTATATAATAGATGCATTTCATACCTTGAAAATGTATGATATAACGCTGACTGCGTCCCAACATCCTCTGTATCCTTGTCTTGATTTTCCGGTCTTGTATCCTGGCTTCTAACTACTCCGTCGTAACACACTGAATACACTCATTCGTGACACTGACACTCACGTAGATAAAACGATTGGAATATCGTAGAAATACGTGTTAATTAACGCGATACCAATGAGAGTCCGATTAAATATTTCAAGAGCCGACGAAATGTTTTAATCACGCGATAGAATTGATAATTAAATCACCGATACACATGTACTTACCGTTACGCACGTGGGTCGCTCGCCCGATTGGGAATATACCGGAAACACTCCAAAAAAAAAAAAAAACAGTAGACACGCGAGATTATGGCCTGTATTCGGAACTCTCTTTTATCGATAAAAGTGTTTTAAATGTGGCTTCTCAGTCAACCGAGTGATTTATTTCTACACCACTTTTAGAGGCACTTTTATCAATGAAAAAAAATGTTTAACCGCCTTGCAGGTCCGTAATGTTTTGAATGTGTTGGTTGTCATCGCTCGGTTGCTCAGAAACCGGCGGCGACAGTCGGCAATAGGCGGAAGATAACATGGCCCTTTTTGTTTATTATCTTCGTATTCTCTGGAGTTGTGTGCTTTCTCATAGTCGACAAGTGACTTGGAGTATCGATATGTCAATTATTATTCCACACAGTCGGATGATTAAAATATTTCGTCGATTAAATTTAATCGTGCACACATGTCGGTATCGCGTTTATTTACTTAACACTCGTTTCTCTGATTGAGTCGTATCTACGCGAATGCCAGTGTCAGTGCTACGAGTGTGTGCAGAGTGCCGCGACGGAGAACAGTCTGGGGTCAGAATGAAGGACATCGGATGCCGAGACGACCAGCGGTACATCATTATTTTGAAGTATATTAAATTATTTGTTGCAGGAGAGGTTTCTGATTTTAATGATTATTTGACGAAATTATTGAGAACAGGGAAATATCCAGAGTCGAAATACAGGCCGGCATTTTCACAGTCCGTCATTATTCGAAAGATAATTATATCTTCATAAATTTTATTTTTATTCGTCAACTTGTATTTGCGATTCTCGAATAGCAAGTCCCATCTTGTTGACAACTGCCAACACATTCCTTTTATTTCTATTTGCAAAGTCAATATAAATTTAAATATTTATGGATACGTAGTTTCAGATACACAACTGATATATGTATCCATATAATTTTTTTCCCCTTTCATCTCCTTTGAATCTGCAAATTCCACCGAAATTTCGAATGCCAACAAAAAATAAACAGTGATTGTGACGAAATAAAAATATTCTACTTTGCATCTCATTCATTAAAATGATAGCTTGAATAGTATTATATCTCATGATTTTGCATTGATTCGTCAAGTTTGACGAAATTTGCAGATTTAAAGTAGAACGGAAATTTTGACTTGGATACTGACACTAAGACTTGACATTTATTTGCATTGCGAACACTTGGATCATCTCGAAAGAGACACTCGGTCTTAATTATTACGAAATTGAAGGAACTATAATTTCTTTAAATAATGAACTTATTCACACACAATACATACATTCGTTACTGGCAACAAAACAACAACGTAAGAATTTCCGAAGACGTTCTCGGATTCACGTTCTCGCGAGAACTCTCTTTCTCCTAACTTTTGAATTTCCGCAATTCCGAAATTCGCCCGCGTCGTTTCTCACCCTTTTTTGACATTCACCGTACGAGGCAGCGTCATCTAAAAAACAGCGTTCGCACGCCTCGTATGCAGCCATTGCAAACTGCGAACGATTGCCACGGAATAAGAGCATGCGAGCACCGGTCTCGAAGCCATTTGCGAAGTTTTTCCGAAGGTAACCGCGCGGCTATACGGGGGTGGTAGGAAGGATAAGAGCGACCAGCTAAATAGGGTGTGGGTGAAGATACGCGGGCCCTTAGTGGTGTTGCCGCGTCGTCGTCGTCGTCTTGCTCTTCGTCTTTCTCTCTTTCTACACCGTTTCCTCCTCGGTGCAGGCAAGTGCGACCGATGCGACGTCCGGAGGACCGGCGAACGGTTAGTTAAGGAACACGAGAAAGCACTTCTGGATCACTCTCGACTCTCTCGCGTCCCTCCACCGCGCGAGCGCCGTCTCGGATACGGAGATACGATCGACTCTCCCCATAGATATCATCTCGTGCATATAATACGTCAATTTCACGCCCTCGTCGACGCGCTACCGTGCGCGACATGTGGCAAAGGATCTATTCTTCCTATTATCCTTTAACCCGCGAGTATCGCGGAGCGAAGCACGGCGTCCGGTGAGCTTTGACAAAAAGTTACTCCGCGCGGCCCAATGACACGGAGACTGTCATTCGATAAATGATTTTATCCGTTTACACACGCGATCGGTCAGCACGGATGAAGCACAACGCGATACGTTGCTTTTTCCCACTAAAACTATATCGTATCGTCGACAATTCAGGTACACTTTCAAGAAAAATATTTTCCGCGACAACCGCGTCATTAGCGAGACGAATAACTCGCGAAGAAAGAGAGATTTTTCGGAACATAAGAGAGAGGGGAAAAGAGGCCTCTTCTCATCCTTTCTCGTTCTGCCGGTGGATTTTTCGCGGCGGCGCGCCTTTTTCGCGCGCGAAACCGAACTCAGAAGCGATGCATCATAATCAGGCGGTCAACTTACTTAGTCCGGAGTGCTGCGCGCTTAAGTTAATTAGCTAATTACTAATTTTAATCGGATGACGTATGCGCATCTCGGGGGATACAAGCAAACCCTCTTAGCTGGGGGATAGCTCACCTCTCTCCCGCCTCCCACTACCGTCACCCCTTAACTCCTCGCACACTTCCGCGCAAACGCGCGCGTATACACACATACACACACGTACACCAGTCCTCTCTATCTCTTTCTCTTTCTCTCTCTTTCCTTTCGACTTCGCTATCCCCTGTCGTATACGTCGGACGGGGCAATCCCACGGTCTAAGTAATTTAACTAAAACTTCTCGGACATTTTTCCACCATTTTCGACCGTCGACGCTCCCTCTTTCTCCATCCCTTCCTATTTTCCTATCCTCCCTTCTCTCTCTCTCTCTCTCTCTCTCTCTCTCTCTCGTCCAGACGCGTCGAGCGAGAGTCCGCTTGCAAACGCGCAATTTCTCAGGCTTTGTTGACCGGACGTACGATCGTTTTATTCAGCAACGGGCGTGCTTGCGTATGAGAGGCATCGGGTGTAAAAATAAGAACCGTCGCGTTTCGCAGAGAATCGGCGTAATTAAGTCGCGCTTTCGGACGACGCACGAAAAGAGAAAGAGAGGGAGAGAGGAGAAAGAAGCGAAACTCTCGGAGCGAGGTGCGCCGCGTAAACAAAAAGAAAAGGAAATCGGAACGCGTTTCGTGTATTTTGATTTTCACGCGGGATGCGCGTGTTCTCGAGGCAATCGTACGCGAGTTTACCGAAGTGGCTGCATGAGTATTGGATGAAAGTGCCCCGGCCACCGGAACCGCGCAGCACAAATTTGGCGATACCGGCCGGGCGTTTCATTGGCAAGCCGCTTATATCGCGTGCACGTGTTTTTGCCGCCAAAGTGCTCGCGTTCAACGCGCAAATTCGCTACTAATATCAATGGCCGCGCAATGCCACACGATGTCACACGAAAAGATAGCGTATGCCAGGAAAAAGGAATCCCCGTCCAACTGGGAGATAGTAAAATCTAAACTCGTCCCGTTAACGAGAGACGGCTACGATTACAAGGAGATAACGACCGCCCTTGGAAAAACATCGCTAGACCGCGCGCCTCGGACGTCGCGCGTTCTCTCTTTCTCTCTCTCTTTCATCACCCTCCGAGGCGCGCCGATAATGCGCGTCGTTAACGCGCGTACTGAATCCAATATCTGCCGGCAAATTGGCAGCCGAGCAAACGGAAAAGCCGTCCACAAACAGTTGTTATTAATAATATGCAATATGCGGCGGTCGCGTCGTATCTGCTGCGCGTAAGCTTCGCGATATCCGCCGTCGCCACCACCGCTGCCACTTACGGTGCACGGAGATGGTGGTGGTGGAGGAGGAGGCGGAGGAGCAAGAGGAGTACGTTGCCCGGCCGTTCCGCGCTCGCTAATGAGGTAGGAATTAATTAATCGGGCCTGCGCGCGCGAGGACGAAAGCGGGACGCGGGGCGGAAGAGGGGGGGGGGAGATTGCAGAGAGGACTGGGATGGTCCAGGATAGCCCCAGAGGAGGAGGTGGCGGCGCTGATGCACGTTGGGTAGCGTTGGGGTTTCGGTACGCTCTTTCTTGCGGATCCCCGATGCCGGCGCGACTGAAACTGCATTTCCAGCCTCGTCATCCAGGTTCTCGTCGCGACCGCCGATCGAAATCTCGCGCGCGCGCGATTCACGCCGAGATAATCCGTAGGTCCGCGGAACACAATACAAGCGGTACATATCCGCGTCGCGCTCTGCCGACGGAATGACCGAACGACTGAACGCAGAAGGTAACGCGAGATATTATTTCCGCGGCTGAAGAGCGCCGCGGGAAAACCGGTCGTGAGCGAACGCGGAGCGAACGAGCAGAGCGGCGAATGCGGAGCGGGGCGGAGGACGGCGTAATTAGAGATCTATAATTGCATGTGGAGTCAGCTAGAGTGATCGAGCCGAGAACGGCGGTCATCCGGCGTCATGCTGTTCGCGTCTCCCTCGTGTTACGTAGCAATCTGGCCACGTGTCCACGTTAAAGCGCACCAGGTGAGAGACGTGGACGACGAGATGCGTCTCTCTCTCTCTCTCTCTCTCTCGGGGCCGACGTGTGCCTCGGCACACGATATGCACGAACCGCCACCGCACGTGCCGCTGTCTCTCTTTCTCTCATTCGTCGTTGCCGTGACGAATTTCGAACGGTCGTTCCTTTAATGGACATTAGATAAGGGCACATCTCTCGTCTATCTTTAATTAAATATCACACGACAATTAGTAGCGGCAGATAACGGTGCGTGCAGCATACTAGCGCGTTTACATCGAGCGTAGGTGGTTCCTCTATCCGTTTCGTTAATGAGGAAGATTATTCCTGCCGGCTCGACTGACAAGAAAACTAACGAGAGTGCATAGGAAACGGCGTTGTCATTTGCATGCCGATAGAGCCGGGCCTTAACTCGAAAGATAAGTGCATCTGTCGGCGACGACGCCCCGTGTCCTGCGATGTGTTTCTCGACTTCCGAAACGGAAGCAGATTCTACGATTCACTCGCATCGTTAATGTGTGTGGAGGCACAGATAAAATGAAAAGAAAGAAACGCGGGAGTAAACGGTGCCGCGACGAGAAGCTTACGTCGCGCGCGATTACGACGCTTAATAATTAAACACGCGAAGAAAAGGGGCACGTGACGGAGCTACGTGATTCATCGGGATCGAACGTAAGCCCCGTGCGCCAATGGGAGATTTTCGAATTCGGCGCTGACCAAGAAATGTCGAAGCTCGAGCCGTGACGGTACACAAAAATAAAACTGTGACCGGTCGACGTCAACAGACAGAGAGAAAGAGAGCGAGAGAGAGAGAGAGAGAGGAAGGGGGAGAGAGAGGTAGAACGAGGGCTTTCTTGCGCGAGTGGCGCTTTCTTCGGGTTGGCAATCCTTCACAGTTAACGCCCCTAATCGTATTCATTAAAGTGCTCTCAATGCTTTTACACGGCTCTCAAGCTCCACTACCACTTTCTCGCTCCCGCTTCTCGCAAACGCTTCTCCTCGTCCCCCTCAATCCCATCGCGTCCTTCCCCCCGCCGCTCCTCTCTCTCGTCGTGGTCCTTCCGCCTTACCGCCTCCGCTTTCAACGCCCAAGATTTCGAGCGGATTCTCTCTCGTTCGCCTCTCATTCTCTCTCTCTCTCTCTCTCTCTCTCTCACTCCTCCCCTCGCGCCTCGGGTTAAATAAAATCTCTCTCTCTCTCTCTATTTTTCTCCTTCACCCGCACGTCTTGCACCCGACCTTTCTCGTCTCGCCGACACTCGTCCCCACTCTCACTCTCTCGCTCTCTTTCCGGGCCCGATGGTCGGGAGAGCTTTTAAGTTGGCAACAATACGCGGATTTATAAACCAGAGGCACGGGCATTGTTATCGGCGAGTGATTGGAAGGCGTCGTTTCGACACTAGCCGAATACCAACCAACGGTTGCCCGGCCATTGTTGACCCCTTTATCTTGGAAATTCGCGGTGCTACGGTCTCTCCACCTTCCACCCGTCCGTACGTACGTACTTACGTACGTCCGTCCGTCCAGGGACTCGCTAAATCACTCGGTTTTATTGATGGACCGCGGGCAGAAAGGCGCGCGCCGGAGCGGGCCGGCGCCTCGGTATCACGGTTCCTGATAAACGGCCCATTGTGGGCCGTCTTTTCTTCATGGTTCCTTAGTGTGTCGCGCGCGCGTTTCGCCCGTTTCCCCATTCGGCTACCTGCCGAATCGGATTTACACGTTCGCCTCGTATGCGTGTCGGGGCCGCGGATTGATACGAACGTGGATGCACCGTCGGAAGGACCGTTCGATCGCACCGAACGGCGGATTCTCGTCCCGACAGCGACCCTTTCGGCGGCGAAGGACGCGATTAATTAGAACCCAGTCGTCGGTGTTTGTTTCGGCACTTACTGCCTTAAAACCTAATAGCGGCGGGCGGCAGACAAAAAGAGAGCAGGTAGAGTCAGAGGTGAAGGTCGGTAGGCGAAGGGTCAAAGTCGGGTCCGATCTACACGCGCTGACGAAAAGAGAGAGAGAGAGAGAGAGAGACGGCGTGACCGTCGTCGCCGTTCACAGAATATGCAAATGGGATTTCGAGGCCGCGTTTAACCACTCTCTCCACCCCACGCGCTGTTCACGCGGCGATTCGCTCGGGCTTCGACAACGCTCGGCGTAGCCGGCGCGTTTTCTCACCCCTAACGTCTGTGTTTCGCGTTTCCTATACCGCGGTGGCGGAGCTTTAATGCGGAGCACGTGGACGCGCGTCGATCTCGCCGAATTATACGCGCCGGTGACAGTAGTCGTCGTCGTCGTACAATGGGGTACCAGGGTGAATCGCGTTTCTATTCCCAGCTCGCAAGCTGACTTTCCCATGATGTGCTCGTAATCAGATCATCTCTATCCCTGCCGTACCATATAGCGTACACCACGCTATGCCGCACCATACCCGTTCTCGCTCTACCCTACAACATTGTGCGCGCCGTCCGCCACACCGTTAGCATCTATTCCATCGGCTGTCTCAAACACACACACACACACACAGAGGCGGGCAGGCACGCACGCACACAATCTGCACTCTAATCCCAGCGAATTTTCTAACTAACTGCTTTTTGAGCCGCCGCTCAGCCGAATAATCAATCTAATGATTAGTCTTTGTTACCGGGGTAACGGCGAACGTATTGTGTTACCGTGCGCTTTGTGTATTATACGTGCGTATTGTTATCGGATGACCTTTTCGCTGAATTTTTTTTATTACGACTTCAAAAATACGCGCGACGATGATTTAGTTACAGAATTATAGATTATAGTTAGAGACTATAGTTATAAGAATTAACTCCTACAGCTAAAAATTAGGGCTGGTGATTAAATTTCAGTTGTATTATATAAATAGCTAGTTTTTAACTGTGAGAGCTAATTCTTGTTTTCCATGTACGTAGTATTTTCGGGTTGTTTCTTCCTCTTAAGTAACGACACAACAACTATTCGTTCCGGTTTGCGATCTCGCGCAGATTCTTGTACGCGTTAAAATAGTATACGACGACAACGTTTCCCGCACAAAGAACTATCGATTTTCGAGAGCGTCCGGCACGTGTTCCAAATACTGGAACACGTGCCGATCCGTTCGGGTCCGGGGAACCGCGAGATGTGCGACCAGAGGGAGACAGAACGAGAGAGAGAGAGAGAGAGAGAGAGAGAGAGAGACGTATCATTCTATACCGATTCTCAGCCGCACGCGTCTCCGCGTTTGCATCACCGTTTACTACGCTACGCGTGCGTGTATCGACCCTACGTGCGAATTCGAGCTTGCCCTTCGCAGCCCGCCGTTGGAAGCAATCTTCCATCGATCTAATCCGTAATTACGCTGCTGAGAGAGCGACCCTGGAGTCACGGACACCTCGATAACGGAGAAATCGAATGCCCTAGTCATTTTTCAGACGGCTAGCTTTCTCCCCGTGATCACACTATTCGTGGTACACACCCTCCAGTCGAAACAGAAAGAGTGAGAGAGAGAAATGACATTGTTTACATAATGACATCTTTTACATAAATGCTATTAACACTACTAAGGCCGACGCAAATTTGTGATATATGATCCGTCAAAGTTGAGGAGCGGAGTTCTCGAGAGATCGAAACAGACTCACTGCCGGCTCGAATTCGCATCTGGAAAAGGAAATTTCCCAATCCTCCCCATTTCCGCGCACTAACAATATACAGGAGCATAACTAATAACGTCATTATGGAATATAAGTTCCGCTTATAGCCACCCTCAAAGGACTCCCTGGCAGTCCCCGATACATTACGCGATTCACGCGGCTCCATCCGTAATACCCGAGGAGCGTAACGGTTATAACGGTTCCGCGTGTAGGTACGCTCACACGCTTCTTTCTCCGCGCTAATCTGTCCCTAATCGCGTACCGACTTTGTCACGGCGCACCCCCCCCCCCTCACCGGTGGTGGTTCAATGCGAGCCACCGTGAAGAATCCGCACCCCTCGTGGTTCTCTCTCGCAACACGACGGTAAACAAGCGGCCGGGTTTTTCTTTGCACAATATGTTGCAGGACCATTACTTAGTCGTGGCAACCTCCGTTCTCGCGGGGAGAGTGGCTCTTACCTAAATAACCACTCAGTCACTCGCAGACTTAGCCGGAGAGGACGGCGCGGGGTGAGAGAGGGATGAAGAAGGAAAAAGAGGGAGGGAGAGAGAGAGAGAGAGAGAGAGAGATCGGAGGTGGGAACGGGGGTGGATAAAGGATGTGAGGCGAGGGGCGAGTGAGCAGCTCGGCCGGCGGGGGTGGCCCCGATACTATTACGTGATGTAAGAGTAACCGAGCATCTAGAAACCACCCCGTCAGATTAACGAGGCCATTCTCCGATTGATTTCTCGAGGAACGCGCTTCGACCGTTAACTTCTATATCGCGAAGGTGGAGGAGCGACCGCTTTTTGCGCAATCCGATGTATAAGGGTGATATCGAACTCCGTCGTCGGAGTTACAACCATTAGACGGATTATTTCATCTCAATTCGAAGTGGATCTTACCTTGACGAAAATATTATTGTCGTCGTGCTTTATCGTCGATACGATATACCCGAGTCGAAATTCCGATGCTACTTTGACGCTCTCAAGGATAGTTTCTGCCTACTTGGATGGCCTACAGATGAATAAAAACTTACCTATTTAACGATACCAACAATTGTTCATTTCTCTCTTTTGAACCTTAAATTCTACAGATTGAATTTTAATGTTGTCTTCAACGACCTTCTTCAACAATCTGGTTGATTTTTATTCCAAAACGGCGGAAACGGGAATCGTCAGAATCAAAGTAGGGGTACAATTATATCATTAGAATTGAAATCGGATCTATTTTGCCATCTTAACTTGTACTGTGGATCAAAGGTTTAACATAGAGCTAAAGTTTCGGTTCGAGTAATCTAGAATAGACTCTCTCGCTCCATATTTACAATTAGAAATAATTTAAAGTCATAAAATATAGATAGATATTAAAAGAAAAATCAGGAAGACGATTACGAGAATTTGGCGTACGAAGGAAACAAGAGTACCCGCGTCACTCTCAAATGTCGGGCGCGCAAGGAGCCCCGGCAGAGTCCCGGCGCAAACAGCGTTGACACAGTGCCGGAATAGCGAAGCTGGGAGGATAATTCGCACACGCGGGGTCTCTCTCTCTCTCTCTCTCGACTCGTCGTCGATTTCGCGGCAGCGTAACACGCGAAACGCATCGAGTGGCGTTATTCGCGTTACAGAGAGGCGGAAGCCGAGACACAGAGGGGGCCAGGAGAACGCGCAAAAGGAGGTGAGACGAGACGAGACGAGACACGTAATGGCGTGTCGGAGTTAACCGGTTGATAACCATCGGCTATAATTAACTCGAGCGAACCGGTGAACGAGCTCCGAACCCGCTAACTGCACCGAGCGGCTGCAACTACGAGTTTATGTTACGTACACGTGACGTGTGTGTGTGCGCGTGCGAGCTGGCGCGCACGCGGATATCCGTGTGTTTGTGCAGGGCTCCTTGCCCTTTTGGCGATCGCGAGGTCCTTGACGAGGTCGCGCGATGCGCCCCGCAGCCTTCAGCTGCAGAGAAACCGGCTCCGTAATCGGAATTACGTTCGAGCGCGCTGTGTGTCGAGAGTACGCGAGAACGCGGAGTCGTCCGCGCGTACGATAATGTCTGTTTTACGGCCGGATGGCTTCGCTAACCGACGATAATGTTGCTCGCGCGTGGATGGGACGGTCTATCAAAATCGGAGGAGCGAGCAACGTCGTTACGTTCAGCATCGTCGTTCGGATAGTCGGGAGGATTATTGTGGTGAGGGAAAGATGCGTCCGCGAGAGAGAGAGGGTTAGGGCACGGATTCACGGAATAAGGAGGAAGGGATTTCGCTCTGTGTATAAGAGCGCAAATAATTAACGAGTCGCGTTTGGCGGATTCGCCGGATGGCGATCCGTTCACAAGTAAAGCCGCAATTTTCGCTAAGCAGCGCTCGCGGTTCTCCTCTCTTTTTTCTCCCCTCCCGCTCGCTGGAGTTCGACTCGCCTCGGCGGCTCGATCGGAGGGGGTTGCCTGCCGCCAAGAGGAAGGAAGGCTACGGCGCGCCGCACAATCATCGGCCAGTCTTTTAATTTCCTATGTTGGCGGGAGGGAGGACGTGTGTACTGGCGGATGGGTGGACTGGTGTGCGGACGAGCGTACGTGTACGTACGTGAGCGAGTACCAGTGGCGGACGTACACGACCTCGCGCCTCGGACGCGGGAGTGAACTCGATCTCTCAGATTATTTACTTATCTATTTATTTAACGGGAAACAGATCCCTCTTTAATGCGAATCTCAAAGAGGTGCTATTTTATATACACGATCGAGTACACAGTTATATGGCCTACCACAGGCTTTTTATCCGCGTTCTGCGTCGACTCCCCGAAGGATCATCTATAGTGGATCGAACTGCGACTCGTTTACTTCACGGTATCCCGTATAGGTACAGGTATATCAGAACCCGCGGATTATACCGCGCCTGGGGCGTCAAACTGTCTTGACCCGTCACTGACGCGAGGACGAAGGGTCGACAGGGGAGGGCGAAGGAACCGGAGTGGTGGCGAACGAAAGAGCGAGAGAGAGAGAGAGAAAGGGTGGGACGAAGTGATAGCGAGGAAGACAGAGACAGTGAGCATAGGTGAAGGGTGTGGAGTAGGGGGAGGAAGATCGAGGGTGGGAAAGAGGCAGAGAGAAGGAGATGGAGCGATGGCTCGTGCGCGAGGGTCGGCACGGAGTGGTAATTGGCTGTCAGTGCTTCCCAGTCCTACCAACCGCCCAACAACCCCGAGAGATTGGTATCGCTTATAATTAACTTCTCCGTGCCACGAAGCCACCGTTTCCATCGGCGTCCACGGAGGAGGGAGAGAGGGAAAGGGGGAGAGGGAGGTAGCTGGAAAACAGAAGTATAGAAGGTCGCCGAGTGGAGCGGTAGAACGCAAGGGGGTTGTTGCTCGAGATGGACGAGAGCGGGTTTCTGGACGGTCCGGAAGTCCGTCGGATGATTGGATACGGGTAGCCGGACATCCGCGAGATCTCGGCGAGACCGCGACGTATTTGCGATGCGTAGCTCGGGAGGAAAGGAGCGCCGAGCCTCTCGAAGATTCGGCGGCAGTAGGTCATCGCGTTCGAGCTGATGGAAAGATCGCTCAGCCAGCTTAGCCCTCAATAACGTCCGTGTTTGTTCTTCTTCTTTCATTCGCTTCTAATTAACGCATCTCCGCCGCGCGAACATCGAGGGTGCCACCCTCGCGCGTACCGCCGGCGGCTTCGTTGCCAGCGAGCGACGTCAACGACGGGCCGAAGCTAAGTGCGTGCGGGTTGCAAATCAGCAGGCTAACGAACTCACAGCATCCGCGCGCGCGGCGGGTTGGTTACCGCCGTGGAATACGACGTGAGTCCGGGGCATCAACCGCTGCGTCGAGCGTGTACCACCCGCCGCACATACACCCCTTCCCCTCCCCCCGCCGCCGCCCGGCATATAGGATCCACGGAATATCAGTGCAACCCTCCGGTAACTAGTTTCTGAGCAGGTCACCCCAATTAACGTTTCCACGTACAGCACGACCGCCCCTATCATCCCTTTCGCCCTCTCTCTCTCTCTCTCGCGAGCTTCTCCCTCCTGATTCCGAGCCTCCTACGTTCCACCACTTTCCGCTGTGCGCCGCGCCGCGGTAAGTCTCCCAGAAACTTATAATTGCGAAAGGAGTCGGCAATTATAATTGCCTCAGACCGACGGAGACGGCTGTAATTATCCAAAAAGTCGGTGTGCTCCGCGCGCCGCTCCGCTCCGCTACTACGAGCGCTCGCTCGAGTACCGCAGCCACGCCGGGTTCTGCGGCTATCGCGCGCTCTTGCCCGTAGCTGCACGTAGTTTTCTCCAAATCGCGGGGATTAAGGAGAATAACGGACGAGGACGAGAGAGGGAGGGAGCGTTTGCGTTCGGTGGAAAATTCGCGCAGCCCCGAGACACGCCGTTAGACGGTGGCCGGAGGAAGGGAGGAGGTCTCAAATTAAAGTTCGTTAATTATTTGCATTCTTGGGCCCGAACCAGTTCAAAACCGAAACCGAGCGCGCGGCTATTAATGCCGAGAATAGCGGAACATTGTTGCGGCCTCGCGCTCCGACCCGATATTCCGCCGGCGAGATCCGTTTTTTGGGGGAGGGGAGGGGCCACGGGAGAGGAAATGCGCAAACAAGTGACAAACGATTTGATACCTTCGGACGTGTGTCAAGCGTTACACCGTTAAACTATCGCCCGATCGCGCGCGGCCTGTGTGTGTGCGCGCGCGTACGGAAATCGGCGGTGTAAAAAGCCGTCGCACACAGAGCAACGGCGCAGCTGAATCCTCATCCGCTCGGCGGAAAACGCTCGCAATAAAATTCGTCGCGCCAAATCGAGTTTCTCCGCTTCCCCGGTTTGGCGGCGTTTTTGATTAAGTTCGCTCGGGCGGAGGCATTTAACGGAAAGGCATCCTGTTCCGGCCGCAATCGGTAAACTGATTAAAATATAATCTCGGCCCGGCGGCAGACAAACAATCGACACGATCGCGCGTATCGACTGGTCGTCGTCGGGCACGGAGCTCGATTCGCGCGCGCGGGTGAGCAAGGAAATTCACCCGGCGAGATATTCGATTTCACCGCTGACCTCTCGATATTCATCATCGGCCCGTGCCCGAAACAAATTAAAACAAAACCGAACTAATTTAACGCTATTCAATCAGCGCGACTTAGGTGCGCGCCCGCGGCTCGCTGTTTAGCCGCGCGTTTTGCGCTAATTGTGGCGCATCTGGAATACCGTATTTTCGCTCGTTCGACATGAATATCGCGTCCGTTCCGCGTTATCGCGGGGTGTAAGAATCAAATGGCCGCGTTTGATAGCGAATGCGCGCCGCGAATACACGTTCCTGTAATCTACTTTTGCACTTCTCGCCGTAGGTCCGTTCGTTTCGATTGTGATCTTCGCATTTCAAATAGAGGTGCGCGTGTACCGACCTTTTTTTTTTCATACACTGAGAGAAAATTATATATATTATGATATTCGTAACTATAATCATCATAGCGAAAGAGTTATGGTCAGGGGAATCATTTCTCTAGCAAACGCTATTATAGTGCTAATAATAATAATCTTACATGCGTACTGCTATTTTTGTGGTTAAAACTATGAAAAAGATGTAGTTGAGGCGAAAATAACGATTATTTTTCTCAGTGTACGCGAAGAAAAAAGAATTTGCTAGCCCAGCAAATTTTATGCTGTCGCAACAAAACCTGCCAGTTATTATTTGAACAGCAAAACGATTCGTTAAGAACTACTAATTGTCATTCATCTATTACTTTGCTCTAGAACAAATTAGTAAATGTAAGAAAACGCTATATTTTGCTCTAATACCAAATCAACGCATCCTGAGGGCAAATTCATTCAGCAGAATATTTTTTTATCCTAGCAACAAAACTGTTTCCGCTCTAATTGCGAATAATTCACTAACTTGATTATGCCGACGAAATTTTATCGCTGTCGCAGCGAATATGCAGTAGCAACGGTGATTTCGCTACAGCGGCAAATTATTTTTTTCCATGTAGAGAGAGAGAGAGAGAGAGAGAGAGAGAGAGAGAGAGAGAGAGAGAGAGAAGAAATGCGAGGTGCGGAAGTGCGTAACGAAAATGCGCACGCCCCTCGTGTCTCTCTCGAGTTTCATCGTAGCGTCCAAGCGTGTCCGTAATCGTGATTAGCGCGCCCCGTCCACCGGATTCGACCGGCATTTTTAATCACACCTTCCGAGGCAGGCCCGATCTCGTTAGAACTTTCGTCGTAAAGACGGATTTGACGGGACGTCTTATAAATTTAGCACGCACTCGTGACGCTACTTTCGAAAAATCATCAAACGCCCAGGGAGAGAGAAGGCCACCACCATCGCTGTCGTCGTCGTCGCCGTCGCCGCTCGTTGGCCGATTGCGGATGCCTTCTTCACGGCCCCCGATGTAATTTTCTGAATGACTGCGTAATTAAAACTCTAATTTCCTGCGCTTAATTGACCGGAGTCTTGGTTCCCCCTTTGCTCGGTGCCTCCCGTCCCCCGCGGCCCCCGGTTCCTCTCCCTGGGCCGCCCGGCTCGCCCACCAGTCACGCCGCTCGCTTGCTCGCTCGCTCGCTCGTTCACTCGCTCGCTCGCCCCTTACGACCTCGTAAAGTAAAGACGCAAAGAAGCTGGAAGAGGTGGGTGAGACCCGATTGCCATCCCTGAGGCACCTTTCGCGGCGGTTCGGTGTGTGTACTCGAGTGCCGGAGCAGCGACGACTTGCGAATTACCTGCGCGATACGACGAGCGTGGGACGCGGATTTGGGCGAACACGCAGCTACGCAGGGAACGCGCCACTCCGGCGGAAAACGCGATTCTCTGCGGGAGGATCCGTTCGATACCCTTGAAATCTCATCGACGTCACGCCGGATGGAAAGCGCGTTGCCAGCCACCGACGGCTGGGCGACGAACTCGCGTTCCTCGCGAATATGAGATGAAAATCAAGAAGGAAACCGCCGCACGCGTACGGTTACAATTAGGAAAATAGATTTTAAATCCGCACTGAAGACGGATGTCGGCGGTAAGGGTCGACGCGAACAGCCGCGAGGGGGTTGCGCGTGACAGAGGACGGCGGTGCGAGGTGGTGGGGGGAGGGGGGAGCTGGAACTCCAATGGAAATTAATTCATTACTCTAATGCATCGAGCGAGAGAGAATGGGCCAGGCGCTGAAGCGCCAAGTATTTCGCTAAAGATGGATGTTTCGTTTTCATTTCGAAAATTAACACTTTTCACTACTTTTCGTTACTTTCCGAGCCCGTTTCGCGACTCCCCCCCGGTTCCCTCGCGTTTTCTTAGCTGGCCGCGCATGAACCTCGTCTGGAGGATAAGGATTCGTGGAAAAATTCGGCTCGGATCTTCGGGGGAGGGGAAAAAAAGTAGGTATATTTCCGTTCGTATCAGAAAGAAGATTTGACGGAAAATGAAGCGACATTACAGTTCGAAATTAATATTTTAATGACAAGGGGAATTTTCCGAACGTCAGAGCGTCTTACAAAGTGTCTTACTGTAGTTATTTAAAGTCAGTGTTGGTAAACTTTACACGGAGAAAATATTGCAGTAAAAATTGCTATAAAAGTTTGTAATGCTGGAATATATCGGAATTATTATCGAAATTAGCGTGTGACCTGTAATCTTTAGTGATGTGCACGTATAATGTACGTCACTGAAGATTACAACATACATAGTAATTTCGAGAACAATCCCGGTATATTCCAGCACTACAAACTTTTTAAAGAACTTTTACTACAATATTTCCTCTGTATGTATTAGATTTCTTCATCTATAAATAAATAAAGAAAGAAATTTCATGTAATTATTTACTTCTTCTATCCATTCTGTATATTAAATGAAAATTAACAAAATAATGTAGCATGGGGTCGGATCCGACCCCGGCTTTACCATTAGAGAGGATGAAAAATCGAATATTTGTCCTATGTTCCGCCCCTCTTGTTATTCGCGGTAAAACATCGGAAGTGTAACGTTTGAAATAATTTTCATGCGAATTCACGTTACTCCCGAAGAGCACCGACGCATTCAAAGATCTTTCGGTACCCTTTTGCGGGGCGGATTCGCAGCTAACGGTAACCCCGTTCACGGGCTCGTATTTCCATTCCGCGGCGCTTTATACGTTCCGTTTTGCGGGCGCGACTCCTTGGCCGTTGGCGATGTTCGCGAGGTGCGTAGCGCGCTCGTTAACGTATTCATGGGTTTATGGGACAATTAACCCTTTGAGGGACAGTTTAATTACAGAAGTGATTAAACATCTTAACGTACAAACTCGGTGGGCTCCGGACGACGTATATGCATTCGCAACGCGACGTGGCAGGCAAGCAGGCGGGTTGGTTGGCAGGGGCGAGAGTCGGGGGCGAGGGAGGCGAGCCAGGCAGGCTGTTACCAATTAACATACTAATGACACGAACCGCTTTTCGAGGGCCGGTGTAACCGGCCGGTCTGGGGAGCTTCGTGTCGGTGCGTACGTGTGTGCCGACACAAACGCGTGGCGGCGCGTGCACGCACACACGGGCGCGCGCCCCGCGTATATGTGTTTGTGTGTGTCTTAAGAATCGTCGCGGTTGCGGATGACGTCGCCCGACAGGATCGATCCCGTAATTGAATCGGTTGTTTTGGAAGCAACTCGCGATCTATATTCGTATACCCGACACTTAGCGTTCATTGCGGAGCTTTAATTCCCGAACCCGCCTTAATCTCGCATTCGCACGGCTCACAGGCGCTGAATTATGGGATTATGATCGCGGGAAGCGAATCTCGCGAGGCGGATATTTTAAGGCGCGCGCGGCGCAACAGTATTTATTTTGATTATAAAGCGAGATCCTCTTGCGTCTTTTACGAGACGACGTCTAATTAGGGAGTAAACATTAAGCCGCGCGCGCACGAGCAAGTGCAACCGGTGCGCGCGGTCGTCTTTTCGAGGATATTCCCGCGGAGGAGGAGGATGAGGAGCACGAGGAGTGGGAGGAGGTGAGAGCGCGCTGCACCACGGTAAAAATCTACGGACTTTTCCACGAGGAGTTTAATTAAACGTTTATCGGTGAGCAATTACGCGTCGGATCGTAGCGGCGCCCGCGCTGAAATGCCGCGACGAGGCGCGCAAGCGATTCCCGATAGTAAATCTTGCTCGACACGATTGAATTTCACGATATTGTGTATCTTTACGGTAGAGCGAGAGGTGCGGGAGCGCGCGCGCGCGAGCTCGCGCGCGGGGGGTGGACGGCGCGAGGAGGGGAGGAGGGCGAGACGAGGGGTTGAGTGCGCTAGATTTAATTAGCTGATTATAATGTTTATTTAATTAATATAATTGGCAAAGCCCCGCGAGCGTGTGTATAGACTTACACGGACGCCCCCGCGGCCATTCCGCCGGCGTTGCATTTAATGACATCCATTAACGAACATTTACATTAGCAGTAATTATTATCGCGAGGGCGACGTCAGTGCGCGCGGACCGACCGAGGAATTTTCGGGCACTCGTTAGTGGGTGTGGAGGCCGATAAAAGCGACGATTACACTCCCCACCCCCTCTCTCTCTTTCTCTGCCTCACGCCCGCGAGAGCGCGCGATTATTAACAATATTTTGTTAAACTTTCCGCGCGCGCGCTACGCCATATAAAACCCGAGCGACGCCGAAATCACTGTTTAACCGATATTCGTTACTTGATATTAATTGAGCGTTTACGCCGACGCGATGTTTGTTGTTCGATACCGCTTCCGGGCAGCAATATGCAGTGTAAATATATGCGGCGTGATAGCTGGCGGAACAAGTATTTCGGCGCCGTATTTTTCGGCATCGTCAACCCCGATGCTCCTCGCCGCACAGCAATATTGAAGCGGCGCGCATTCTTGCGTTCACGATTCTTCGTCGGTTTTTTCATCACCATAGTTACATATTAACCCTCCGTCAGTCGCAATATTCAATATCCAATAAATACCATCCTAATACTTGTCAACTTGTTTCTCGTCTGTTTTTTATACACTTCAGTGATCTATCAGCCAAATATTGATGAGAGAATAATTGCTTCCCCGGAAGGGAAATAATGAAGAAAATAATGGAAAAATTGATGCATCCGTCAGATACACCGCGACTCACGAGCGAAAAATAACACGACTAACGGAAGGGTTAATATATCTCACGGTAACACTTAGCACTGCCTTACCTTCCGCCGAGAGTCTCACGTTACGCATCTCGAGAAGTTGTCACGGCGGAGAGATCGCCATCGAATTACCGTGGCATACATAGCATAACAAATCCAAGAAACCTGCGGGTGGCTGGTGATCCGCGAGGAGGCGCACGGTGGCGCCGTGGCCACGCGCCCGTTTCGCGCACCCCGCGTGACGTGATCTCCGCTATGACGCAGGAGATCGCGCGCGCGGCACAGCGTAGCGCGCGCGCCGCAGCAACGGCGATCCCCTATATCCCGTGTATCCTTCGCCGACAGAGAGAGAAGAGAGAGAGAGGGCTGGAGGGGAACGTGAGGGAGAGCGAGATGGATGAACGGATACACACTGGCGCGCGCGTCGTGTCGGTCGCTCCCGGCGAGTGTCGCGGCGCGCGTCGCTCCTCACTTCGCGTCGAAGCGCCGCAGCGAGTGGACGCGCGCACGGATTAATTGCGGCTCGAGACAGAGAAGGAGACAGAGAGAGAAAGAGAGAGAAAGGGTAGGGGAAGGGAGGCGAACGAGCGAGAGATCGCGCCGGCAGCGCGGTGGCGCGCAGCGACACTAACGGCCGCGGGTAGGTACGCCTCAGTGCATGATTGGCGCAGCGGTGGACGGTTCTCACGGCGAGAGGAGCGCGGATTCGGCGGCGCGGATTGACGACGCGCGCGAATACATCCCGCGACGAAGTGTTCGGCGGCACGCGTGCAGCAAGCGGATCGATCGTGACCGCGGGCCTGAGTGAGTCCGGATATCGGGAATCTGGTTTCTGTGTGAAACGCTGCGAGAGCGCGGCGCAGACCTCGTGTCGATTCGCGCGGCTCCGTTACGTTGACGGCGACAACGACGAGGAGGACGGTGGTGCGGGAGACTACGGGCTTGTGCTTCATGAGTGCCCCGGACATCGCCACACTGCTCCAAAGGGACGACGACGACTACCTGTCGCGAGGATTTTCCTGCGCGGATCATCGGCTGGCGGCCCTCGCGTCGCCTTCGCATTGGTGAGTGAGGCGACGTATGTGTCGGAAGTCGTGTGTGTGCGTGCGCGCGCGTGTCGCGCGCGCAGAACAGACAGGCACGCTGCAATAATTAACGCATCTGACGATGATGATAATATAAGCGGGGAAAATAACGCCCGTGTAATTCGTGGAAGAGAGATCGCGGCAGTAAGCGATAGGCGCGAGCGATAAACGGTGATAAGTCAGTTGCGACGGACATTCGCGTGATAGAACTGCCGGGGGGCGAATATCCACAGACTAAAAAGCGTCGATCGTGTCGCTCCCCCCCCCCCCNCCGCTCGATCGAGAAACGAAAATCGCGCTGCGACGCGCGTTCGGTGACGCGCGATTTCAGGTGGCCATTTGTTTTTGCATGCGCGTGAAGTTGCCCCGATTTGTAAACACACAGTCGCGCGGGACCTTTAAAGTGCGCTTTCGCGCGATGTTTTTCTCTCTCTCTCTCTCTCTCTCTCGTTGCAAACATCCCGCATACCCACCTTCCGTTTTCTTAGGTGTTCTTTTTCGCCTCGTTTTGCTCGAGCTTTCAGAACGCACGACACACATCCGTCTGTCTGTTCATCCGAGTATCATCGAACTGCGCCGATGCTGCGTCACGTTTGAAACATTTATAAACGATCCGGTCGTTCCGACAATTTTATGACGAAAATCAAATTATCGTTTTATGATCGTTGTTACTGTCGCGCGCGTTACATTCAGCGGGGCGTGTTTCGTTGATTCGCGGTGCGCTCGCGAAAATCGAGGAACTCCGCATAATTTGCATTAATTTACAGCGTGCGCGGCAAGATGCGTCGCATCGAATTGCATTTTCGACATTCGACGATCGATAGCCCGTACTTCCTGTTGACGGTCGCGAAAATTATATCGCGAAACGCTTCTGTGTCCTCATAAAAAAGTCTACTCCCCCCCCCCCTGTGTGTACGTGAAATTTCGGCGACAAATTGAAATTCAAATCGCACCGACAACGATTCTCAGCGACGGGGGGGAAAGCTATGCTCACCGATGGTACTTATCGGACGGGGCTGTCTATCCGAAGTATCACGTCGTGATTCGCAACTCGCAATTGCAAAGCTTATTCTCTCATCTTCGGGTAAGCTTCTGCACTTCCGTAAAAATGAACAATTTCCACATTCTCATTGTGCATTTCGCGTTAATAATGTAACCGTATGATGTTGAAATTTATTTGTCTCGCACAAAGATTACGTACAATATGTTGCATAAAGTTGGTAAAAAGAATTTACAAAAGTTATAGCTTCGGAACTGTTTAGGAAATCAAGTTTTCCAGCTCGTGTCATTATCATGTAATGATACAAGTGCACGAAAAATTGAATTAATCACGCTCTCGCAAGCAAGCTGCCCCCCCCCCCTCCCCCCTTCGGTGTTTCTCTCAATAAGATCGAAAATGGGCGCATAGCCGACCGGATGAGGAATCAGTGGCGAAACAAGGCACTTATGAAGAGAGGGTACATCGGGCGTTAAGGGAGGTAGACTCGCGCGGGGTAGTGAACAGGACGGAAGAATCAACGCGCGCGTGTGCGTGTGTACGTACGGTACGTACGCGCGCGCGAGCCGGCGCAAGCGCGTTCTCGCCGAAATGGAATAGTATGACCGAACTCGAACGAGAAAAGGGAAATAGCGACGGGGGGGAGGGCGAAGGGAATGAGATGGTGTGGAGGCAGAGGAGGAGAAGGAAGTTGAGAGGGAAGGGAACGTCGAGGGGGAGAAGAGGAAGTGGGGAGGAGGGGGAGGGGGGGATAGAGAGGCGAATGCGGCGTAGGGAACGGGCGGAAAAGGGGGCGGGGGTCCAAGGCGTTGCTTGCTTAATTACTAAAAGCT
>NW_014555522.1:60394-63691 GCF_001313825.1 Dinoponera quadriceps
CAATTCCGGAGGAAGTAAAGTTTAAATTGCAAACTAAAGTATAGCTACCTCCCCCGGACGTAACCCTGCAAAGCGATATTACCGCGCGCGCTGCATTCTGCAATTAGCCCGTGGTAAATCATTGAAAGAAAATTATGGCTCGCGCATATATATATATATATATATATACATACACATACATATATATATATATATATATACATACACATACATATATATATATATATATATATATATATACATACATATATACATGTTCGCTTTCGAGCGAGTGGCAGTTTTTCCAGCAGTCGGAAAAATTAGCGGTCTTGCTCCGTTTTTCCTCTCTCTCTCTTTTTTATATTTTTCGTTTAACGATACCGTTATAAATAAACGCTGTCGCTGCTCGCGTGACGATATTTGCGCTGCCCGTCGCTGCGCTCTCAATGCGAGCCGAATCTGTCTTTCTCTCTCTCTCTCTCTCTCCGAATTATATATAAACCCGATATAATTCGTTCCCGGGAAAATCAATTTTTTCGCAGAAACGACGCATGTCGAACGATGTATGTCGGTATCCCGTCGCGGTAGGGGAAGGAAGTAAGGATTGCCGGGATGGCAGTGGAAAACGTGTCGCGGTTCTGAGCGAAGGGGTAGGGTAGCGGAGGGGTTTGGAAGATGGAGAAAAGGGTAGGATGAAGTATACAGCACTGGAAACAAGCAATAAAATCAATGTCGTTTCCGGCGATTCAATTCGCAAGACACATCGCACAATTTCACATACAATTTTACGGCAGAACGACCACGACTCCTATTTACTTCACGGCCGCCATCCCCCTTTTCCCCCGGCGGCCGTTCGCTGGCTCGCCCGTTTTACCCGGTCGTCCCTCGATCTTTCCGTCGTTTTATCCCGGGATTTTTTTTTTTCTAAATAATTCGAGTTTGCTTGTTGACTTGGCCGGTAAATAAGGAAGGACCGTGCCGAAAAACGAGAGTTTCCACATAAACTCGTCCGTGTGCTTTTTGCCAGGAACTCGCAGGAGAACGCGATATTCCGCCGTTATCTCCCCGCGGATACTTCCGATATTTTCGTAATGATCTGTCGCATCGCGCACGAGCGGTAATTGGGAAGACGCGCGCGCGCGAGAAGAGTCACGAAACGCTTATCGTCAGCGTTACTTTATTCTTTCTTTTCTTTTTTTCCGTATCGGTTAATGTTAAACTCAGGGAAAAAGCTCATTCGTGAGTCTCGAGTTTGGATTATCCCTTGCTCCTTGGCCGGGATCGGATTCTTAATCGGTGAGCACTGGCCGGAAAATAGCCACTTTGCCCTAGCACGAACGGGCGCGAATCTACAACCGTTCCTATCGCCTGTACCATTGGCCGCGAAACAACGATGGAGAGGGGGGACGGATGGAAAAGGACCTCACTTGAAAATCCTTCTTTTAAGAACGAAAAATTAATTGCGCCTTTCCGCCCGAGAGAGGGAAGGAGGAAGAAGGGCAAAAAGGCGAAATGAGAGAAAGCTATTCTCACGGTAGCCGCGCTCGCGCACGGTGTACTTGTACAACACACACACACACCTCGTGTGCGATATCTCATTGACGAGTACGCTCGGAAATTCGTTTGACGAGCGAGTGTTTAAAGTCTTCCGCGCCGGCCGGTCGCGACTCGCCTCGAGTCGCTTTGATTTTTCGACCTCTTCCGAGGTGTTAATTTTTGGAAATTAATATCATACGCTTTGGCGCGTGTGATGATGTAATTGTGCGTCGTTTATTCGGTCAGTCGCCCGTGCGTGTTAACTCGCGTGCTCGCGTGTGCGCATGCCAAGAGTGCCACGCAGCGGCCCCCGGCCAATCGATATCGGCGGATAATAAAATTTGAAAGAATGTAATTCCGAGGCAAGTAGAAAACGCAATAACGCTTAATCGTATTTGCAATCTGCATCCTATATCTGCGCCGGGGTGTGCGTTGAGCGGGACTCGACTGCGACCGATTTGATCTGCCGCAGGTATCATAATCGCAGCGCCATAATATCATTTTTATCTGGCTTCGATATCGATTACATACGTACACGCGTCCGCATCCGATCGCGGTAATCGGTCGAATATACGTGTGCGGTAATAATGTAACTAAATACGTGTGTGCGTAGGCGTATTGCTAAACGCGCGCTTTACGCTCCACGTGCGCGTCCCTTATCGCGGTGCACTTTTGTGCGTTCGCGCGTAATCTTTTTCTCCTCTTTCTCTCTCGCGCGCACACCTCCTTTTTCGCTCTGCCCCTGCGGAATTTTCCAATTCCCGCCGAATCCACGTCACGGACACGCGCGGACAGTTTTCTTTTGTTGGTTACGCCGCGGTAATTAATCGCGCATAAATAACGCTAAGCGGGACTATTATTACATCCGCGATATTAGCGTATTACGGTATTACGTATCGCGATATTACAATATCGCAATATGAATATTAATCGCCGACGTATTGTTCGTTCATGTAATTAAAGTGGACGGTTCCATCGAGTTGGAAATTGAATTAATCAATACGGAGCTCGCCTAATTATCCGCTCCCGTTTAGACGATTTTTCGATGCTTCAGATCGGGTTATCGCCCGTCGGCTCATCAATCGCATAATGATGCAACGCGCTTTCGAGCAGGCCGCGCTACACAATAACAGAAACGACAATGCAATAACAGATAACGGAGATCCGGCGTTATCAAAGCGAGACGAAATATATCTCGCCGAGGATAAATGACGGCGACGGTGTCGGAGGCGCCGGCGAGTTTCGGAAGTAAATTTTCGGGATTTCATTTGGAAAACATAACGTGCCCCGCGCGGTATTTACGGGTTCCATTAGGGAGCTGTCAGTCGGTGATCCTGCGGCGCATCTTCGTGCCGCACGTATCCCCGGACCGGAGAGGCGCGCGCGACATACGATGCGGCGAGGCAGCGGTGTGTGCGGGCGCGCTGCAGCTCCGCCGTGCATCGAGACACTATATACGTTCTCCTTCCGATGGAGGACAAGCTTATGGGATGTAACGTTCATCCGCGGTGATCCTCGGAGTACCGTTTCTTTCGGCTGACTTCCAGTTTTCTTGCATAGGCGGCGCCGACGATCGGAGAGCGCGCGAGATTCTCGCGACGAGATAACGCGCGACCGCAACTTGTGGCTCCGCCGCCGTCCTCGCTCTTTATTATCACTCGCGCGATACGCTGTAATTTTCTGTCTTAATTTACGACCGACGGATATCTTTTCCCTTTTTATGGGAGGGGGAGAGGAGAACAAATCCATTTCCGACGCGGCGCGGCATACGCAATTGAAATC
>NW_014555522.1:63724-88592 GCF_001313825.1 Dinoponera quadriceps
GGGGGGGGGGGGGGGGGATTCGAGGGACGATGACTCGTCGCCGAAAGCTTTCCCTATGAATGATACATCTCGGTCGCCGATGGTCCCGATTTTCCCCGGAATTTGAGAGACGGGCTGTACCAATTTGCGCGCCAAATCCAATTACGGTTACGATCGGGCAAAAATAACACTACATGATGACACGTGTGTTTTTGAGCGTTTTTCGCCCACCTGAAATAACTCGACTACCGCTGGCTGGGTTGTTACGAAATTTGATATCGTGGAGAGCTTCGCCGCGGTTTCGACGTCACGAGATCGAAGGCATCGCTAATAAAAATGTTTCCCCGGATGGCCCCAATTCGGACAGTTCGATTGTCCATTAGCGCTTCGTCTTTTTTTTCCTCTCTCTCTCTCTCTCTCTCTCTCTCTCTCTCTCTCTTTTTCTCTCTCTTCTTTTATTCCTCTTTCGTGACGTGTTACACGCGGAGTTGCTGCGCTACCCGATTGAACTTAAATTAGTCGCAAAACAATTTACCGCGCCAGTGGATATCTCTTTTTCGTTTGACACGACTGTAAATAGTGTCCACAGCTCTGCTTTGTAGATATCGATTACTCGGCATCGCCGGCTAACTGCACAATCTTTATTGGAAGTACATAACTGGTCGTCGATACGTGAGAGAGCGCGCGCAACCGGGAAACCTTAAACTCGAACTTCATTTATTAAGTAACTTATCTTTTCGCGATGTTTCGACGGCTAAAACCGTAAAATTCACCCGCTCCGATTCTTCGCGAAATTCGCGGCGAAATCTCGTCACGGGTCAAATGTAAAAATCGTAATGTCGGGGGAAAAAATGCGATGTCGCTCGTTCCTTTTCCGACCGTCTTGGTCGATGTAACGATTGTGCGTCTTGCATGAAACGTGTTTATCCGCGCGACGGGATCGTACAGCGTCGCAATTCGTTAAATTCGCGGAAATATTTACGAAGACGCGATCGATTAGCTATCGAGCATTGCGTAATTATCGGGCGCATTCCGGATAACTCAGTAATTAGGAATTCGTGCGACGAGTTGTGTTACGCCCGTAACGAACGATCTTCATGAGATTGGCGCTTCGCTAGCGGGCGGACGGCCGGGCGAACGCGCGACCAACGTTAATAACTTTATTAATTTACGTAACGATTAATGCGACCGCGATAATTAGTCGGCGTTACTTCGCCTGTGTTCGCGCACCTGCGTGTCGATATTGGCGAACGCGCGCACGAATACGTATATACACGCCTCTAATATTCCACGAATCGTCATCGGTTCGCCGCCGTTGGAAAAACTCGCTTTTTGTCGCGCGAGTTCAGGTCGATCGTCGACGTTGTCGGATGCGATGGCCCGATATGGAATATTAATTTTCGCTAACTCACCAGCCTCTCGCCTCTCCCCCTCGTCGATCCCTCGCACCCACCCCCTTACCGCCCTTCGTCCCTCTTCCACTCCTTCGTCACAATTCCGTGTCCCGTCCCGTCCCGTAGTACAATGTTTTCCAATTAACTTTATTCGAAATCGAGCGAACTGCCGCGCCGTTTTCCCACCCCGCCCGCACCCTCCGGGCCAGTCGCACCCCCTTATACGCTACACTCGGTCGTAATAGCCGGATTCCATGTACGGAAAAATTTACGAAATACTAAAATGCCGAAAATCTAGAACGTGGTATTCTGCAAAATAATTTTCGTGTCCTATGGGAGATCAAAATAGAAGCGAATGCCTGTTTTCGCGCTTTGTTGGATCGTGATGCTTAAAAGAGAGAGAGAGAGAGAGAGAGAGAGAGAGAAGAGAAAAAAAATGATGTGCCGTTTATCATTCGTTTAAAGCTTGTGTATTTGATGTTCATTTACACTTCTGTGGCTTAATCGACTAAATTCGTACAATCGGCTTGAAATTCATTAACTAATTAGCGCTGTCTCATACCGATCACTCTCCCGCAGAAATGCATCATAGTTACGGCGGAAGTCCCGTGTTATTTCGCACGTGCGAGACGATATAAAGTTAATGATATTTGGTGCCGTCACGTCCCGAAAGTTAATTCGTTCTCGGTATTAATACGGAGAGTGCATCCCCGATAATGAGATTGCGTTGCGCGAGGGGTCGGATATAAGAGGTAGGTTATAAAGCCAGATCGTAATAACGTATTGTCCAGCCAGCGCGCATGTCTATCGAAAACGAAATGACTCGTCGCGTACCGCCGCGATCCGATACGTCGAGAGAGAGAGAGAGAGAGAGAGAAAGAGAAAGAGAAAAGAAAAGAATGCTGTGAGCCGGTTTTATATTTAATAATTTTAAACACGCACACGATTATCTGAGAACGGCACTTAGTCGTATTTGGAAATGCTACTTAAATAACACACGGGCATGAATCGCACGATGCGTGTGCGCCTAATTAATTCGTTTTCGTGACGAGAAGAAATCTCGGTCGCGCGCGCACAAAGTGGCTTCGGCGTGTTAAATAAATTCCCTCTCCCTTCAAAGCTTTCGATACTTAATCTCCGAGTACGTTAAACACGCGCGTTGGTAATTGGCTCGCGTACTTGGAGTATTGTCAACACTCCCGCGTGGCTGTTAAAGCGTTAATAAATCATAACCGCGAGTCGTAACCGCAATTTCTTTCGGAGTCTCTATAACGCCGGTGAACTAAAAACCGCGGCCTTTCAAGTCTAATGCACGGGCCTCATAAATCGAGGCGGCTTCTTGTCGGTGGGCCAGACGATGCGACGGTCCAGCCGGTTTTTAGTTCCGCTCCGCTGCTATTATTGCGCCACGCTTATAGGTCGGAAATCCACTCTTATTCGGAGAGATATTTATACGCTATTCCATTTGGGGCAATCATGGATGAAATAAGTTAGAGAGGGAGGATCTTCGCATTGCGACACATAAATTATGCGCGTTTCCCTGTTACATTCCGCCGCGGCCGCCACCGACCGCGGATATACACCTCTCTACGTATAAAGATCTTCATTCCTGCCGCTCGTTTCGTTCTTATCCACCAGCGAACTTTGCTCTCCACGCGTGCTCGGGAAGATTACGTTTTTCGTAATTTTCGGTTTTTACGTTCCGATCGAATTGCGCGGTACTTCTTAACGGGCAGCCGTAATATTCTCGTGGCCAGTTTTTCTTTCACTTACACGTTGAGAATTTGTCACGCGGAATTAAAAATTTGTCGAGTGTGACATCGCAAACCGGTCGGCGGAGAGCCGGGTTTCTTCGCTCGTTACCACGGCCACCACAATGGCATTGTCTGAAAGCGGGGATGCGCGGTCCCGGAGCAAAGTCGCCGCTACATATCGGCCAATCATGCGTATCCCGAAGGAAAAAAAGGTATTAACGTCGTCACCGTGGCCAATGTGTTAATTAGACGCGTTTTCTTACGATCCCGACGCAATTACCGGTTTCTCTCTCTCGCTCCTCCTCTCGCTCTCCCGAGAAGCGATCCATCGGTGTCCATCGGTCCCGTCATCCGAGAGAGAGAGAGAGAGAGAGCCGTTCCTTCCGTGAAAAAGAGACGTGACCGGCCGTTCGGAAAGATTCAGATAATTACTTTCGCTTCTCGGGCGCACGCTTCGACGAGCTCGAGCCCGAAACAACCGTATCTTGCGGTCATGAATTTAATTAAATATTTTCGTGGCCGAATGTGTCCGTTCGGCCGCGATTATCTCGCTGTTCTTTCGTGCGCGCGCGCGCGCGCGGAGACGAGGCAATTTACTTTTTTAATCTCCGTAATGAATTAAACGCTTTCCCCTCGGTCTGGCTGCTCGCGATGGCGCCTCCTCACTCCAACCCTCGACCACCCACCCCCTCGGTACTCCGTTCCGCCCCCTCCCCCTCCCCCTGCCACGCTGCTGTATTAGCTTTTCCGATGGTTCTTCGTTGCCCATTGAGCTTTGTCGGTCGCGATAGATATGCGCGCGTGCAGCTGTAGAGCGATATTGGCTGTGTGTTCGGAAAGCGCGGTCGCGATAATTCGCATCGCCCGCAAATAGCCGGTGAGGGCGGGAAAAAAACGGAAAGAATAAAACGTAATTTTTCCGAAACGACTTTCGCTTTAGTAGTCGCTTGAAGCTTTCGCGCGCAGAAATTCAACCGAGATGCGATAACAGATGTACAGGACGCTTGATACGCGAGGGAATCGTACGAATGAGAGAGAGAGAGATGTCTCCCCTTCTTGCCTCATTCTTTCTCGCCGGCGAGAATTCAAGGCTACGTTTCAATAACGGTGAGCGGAGATTTTTCATTCGTCCGCCGGCAAAATTGACTTCACGTCGCGCCGCGGCTCCTCCGATCAATCCTATCCCGGGCTGCTCGAAACCGGTGCATCCCGATGCACTTCGGCCACCGGAGGAGCCGGCGAGTATATATACGTCGCGACGCCGCTGCACCCCTCGGGTGCTCGGATAACAATCGGAGTAACCAGCGGGAAACCACGAGGGAAGACAGTAAAAGTGGCCGGCGCGTCGGTTCCCACCCTCGGCCGCGAAATCTAATTTCGTCGGATGTCATCTCCGAGACCTCGGCACGGCGGTGCAGACGATCTGCATTCGAGCGCTCGAATCGCTCGATAGCGATTTTCAGCCGCGGAGTGGCGGCGGCGAGTCGGGGTCGCGAGACGGAGGTGGATGCGCTGTCCGTTTTCCGAAGAAAGAGAGAAAGAGAGGGAAGGAGGAAGAAGGAGGGAGTGTGAGAGAGAGAGAGAGAGAGAGAGCGCCTCGTCGAAGTATCGAGTCCCCGGATCGTGCCGGCTATAATATATTTTTTATCTGATCGAGGGGATCGTCTTTATGGAGGGTGTTCCGTGCAGGCTCCGGGCAGCGGCGTGGTGTACCGGGTAGCGCGTTCGTAACCGCAGCGTGTTCGACGTCCACTATGTCTCGCGTATATATGAAAATGCCGCACGAAAATATCGCGATATGCGCGACCAGTACGAGTCGACTAGCGCAAAAACGCGAACGCCCAAAGTAGCCGTAAAGAGGGGTCGGAGTATCAATATTTCGACGCGCACTGTATCGATGCCACGATATAGCTCTCTTTCTCTCTCTCTCTCTCTCTCTCTCGATTCAGTGCTTCGCACGTGGGCGTGCTCCAACTGCGATCCGTAATCCCGCATCCGCTCGAGGGGCGCTCGTACCCTGCGGACTTTCGCGAGTTGCGCGTGTTTGCGTACGCAGCCGCGTATTAGGGACGATATACACTGATGGCTGCTGTTTTCCCGAGCTAATGCGGGCGAGAGCGGGCCTTTGAGTTACGAAAATTCACGGTGGACTTGAAAGCCTGCTGCGAGAGCGCTAGGACGAACACACGCTCGTGACGACGAATTTGGAACGCGCTCGACACTTCTTAGAAGGAATTTATAGTAGAACTACGGGGGGGGGGATATCGTATCGCGAGTAGCGAGATAATAATTTGTAAAGAAAGCCTATTTTTCAACGTGACTCCTGTGAAAAACTGAGGCTCAACCCGAGGGTTTTACGGGAGCTCTCGGTGCCATTAAATTTCGCGTAAACTCGACTTTTGAGAATGAACGCCACAGGAGCAATGACGTCGACGAGAGGAATCTACCGGGTGATACGCGCGTGTATAGAAGAGCCCGGAGGGTGAAACAGAACGAGGGGGCAGAGGAGGATAGACGGAGATGGCGGATAGCCGCGGGTGGGGGTCGCGGCGGCTTCGCGAGGGGGGTTGACGGGACGGTGCGGGACGGGGCGGGCGGGGGGCGGTCGGTATAGGGGATTGAAAAGCAATTTCCCCGCGACGGGGATGCGCGGGATGTGGGCCGAGCTTTATATTAATGATCCAGATATATTATCGGACGTGACCGAAATTGCTGTCAAAAAACTCGGATATTGGAGCGAGTCGAGATCGCGAGACGACCGCTCGCTCTCTTCTTCCGTGCGCGCGCGCATTTATACACACACGTCCGCACACCTATACATATACGCGGCGATTCCGCTCGTGGAAAATAGCATCGATCAAATAGCGCGGGAAAAGTCGGGACTTCACGGCCGTTTAGGCGTTTTTACTCGCGCTTGTAGCGAAACTGTCACGACGACGATGGATCATCATTCGTAAGCATTGTATTGGAAACATTCGATCCTACGTGATTACTTCTGCGGCTCCTGAAAACTAGTTGTTTATATTGAATTCTTTTCTTATTTTTTTTTTTGTAACGATGTGTTTACGTATTTTCGTAATCTTGATATCGTAATAATTAGCCGGGTAAAAAGATCGAGGAGAGCTACGCAGTAAAATTTATGTTAGAAACAGTCCATTGAAATTTTTTTTGTTACTTTAACCAAGTGAATATGTTAATTTGACATGTCGTTTATGTATTTTTAGCATATTTCCCATGTTAAAGTAATAGAAAAATGTTAAAGTAACAGAAAAATCTCAGTGAATCCTTTTTAACATAAAATTCTTTACTATCTCTGAAGTACTTAATGATAATATCTCAACTCTTTTCATAAAATATCGCTTGACGACTTGTTGTATGAGCTTCGCTCATTTTTATCTCAAAGAAGAGGATATCTCACGCGTAACGCGAGATACTCTCTCGCAACATTTATCGAATTCGAGCACGCGTGTTAAGTTGAATGCACGTAATTGCTGAATAGGCATTTTAGGGACGCAGTTTATGCGGGTACGTTAAGTAGGAAAACCTGTCTTGCTACATGCGTATCCGGATCGCGCCTCATGCAAGTTCGTGATAAGCAGTCGCATATGCCGACGTTGCCATCGTCTCAAAAAGATAACGCTTGCACATACATCCCGTATGTCTAGGCTTCGAAACACCCGTATCCCTTTGCCGGCAAAGATAGCTCGGTGATTAGCGATTAAGTTCATTACGTTCGTTAATGAACTTTTTACCGTAATGAGAACGATGTGGGGACGGTAATTGACTGTCGTGGCGGCTGAAAGAGATAACATTTGCTCGTACATCCTTTATGCCAGTGGAGTATTCGTGTCTCTCTTTGTCTGCAAGAATACTTCGATAAATATTAGTCTAATTCTATTACGACCGTTAATTTTTCGTTGAAACATCGAAATAAATATCTCGTCAATGCGGACAGGACGGGCTGAGATTATTCGTATTGTATGAAAAAAAAGAAAAGCTAACATCGTCGTGCGAAATAATATATCAAGATCATTTCAGTTACGACGTAATAACGTGGGAACTGTGAATGGTCGATTATGCTGTAATGAAGCATCGATCATATCGCCATGGGGCGCTATGGGGACTGTACTTGTGCGGCATTCGATCGTTACACGGGCGGATATAATGGTGCCGAGAGTTAGTCCTCCGGTCTCGATTCCGGATCTCAAAGATCACTTTTCGCCGGTCCGTATTTACATAGCGGGATACACGGACTTGGTAATACGGCCCCGTTGACCGCCGTCGGTTGGTCGAAGGGTAACGAGCTTGCCTGTCCAGCCGGTCGTTGAATCGGACGTCGTCCATGGCGCTTACGAGGGAGAGAGAGAGGCGACGAAGGGGCGCCGGCCGAGTTAACTCCAGCGGCTGTGTCGGCCGGCGGTAAGGTGCTTGGATAGGCGTAACTGGATTTCCATATCTGGGTGATTGTAATGCACATTTATTAGCTGGTAACGAGAACGGGCCGGAATTAACATTCGGCCAGGTTGTTGCCGGCTATTTATATTTATGGCCGCTGTCCCTAATGCGATTAGCTCGACTACGTGTTTCTCCCTTCGTCAGCCTGTCGTCGTGTCGCCGTGTGTTCGTGCGTTGGAAGGCTTCCGCCTCTCTTCTATCCAATCAGGTCCGGCAACCCCGCGAGGGTATACGGTGTGTACCGATGCATACACACACACATACATAGATACACGCTTGTAAGGTATCGCGAGTCGGAAGGTGGCCGGCTTTAACTAACGTCGTTAGCATTCGCGTTTTCATAAATTGCTCGGCCGGTCGTGGCGCTTTTATTACTTCGTTAAGACGTATCCAGAAGAAAGAGAGAGAGAAAGGGAGGACCGGTCGATAGGTAAATTGCCCCTCCTCTCCGATTTAATTCGTTAGGCCTCTCGCATTTGGGTAATTCGCCCGGCAAAGTAAATACAGCGGTGAATTTACGGCTTCCGATGTATATATCTTACGATATACCATTAACTTCTCGCGCCCGTATTCTCGCGTGAATATTTAAAACGTAATCTCTAAATGGACCAAATGAATCCTGTTTCGCGTCGGGACGTCCGACCCGATTGATTGTTTCCATCAAGTAAGATGCATTCCGCCGGATGGAAGCCCCGGCGATAGCTGTGCTACGGCTAAAATGTACGTCGAGTCGACGTATCACGGGCGACAGTAAACTTCCACTATCGTTGAGTGCACAAAAACCGATCCTGCCGGGCAAAGTAGCAAGGGAGACTCTTCGACCGGCACTTTGCGCGACGCTGCAGCGTCGTCGTCGTCCTTCTCGTGGAAATCGAACGTGGCGTGGCGTCGCGGCGAGGCTGAATCGAGTGCCGGCGGAGTGAGACACGGGGATGGATGTGTCGGCAGAAGCGGATAGGAAAAGACTCTGGGTGGCGGGGACGAGTGGGTGAAAGTGGTTTGTCGAGCAGTGCGAGCCACCAGACGCAGCTTGGAGTGAGCGAGGCGAAAAGGAAGAAAAAAAGAAGAGGGGGGGGGGTGGAAGGAAGATAGAAGGTACTAAAGGAGATAAAATAATAATAGTGCGATAATGTAAAAGATGGACGGAGAAAGAAAGAGAGAGAGAGAGAGAGGGGGAAGAAGCGTGTTTCGGCTCTTAGCGGATTGGACGCGCTCGCGTCATCAACGACTCTTTGTGTGATTAAAAAATAAGAAGGAATAATTCATGGAGATTTTTCTCGCGCAACAAGAAGAAATCGAACAAACGTTTCTCCTCTCTCGATTAAAGATTTCCGAAGTGAAGTCCGAAGTCAGCTTCTCTCCCGATCTCCCAAAATTTAACGTCATCACCGTTGCTCGTGACTGTTTGATCTCCCAGATTAAATGCTCCTTCATAAACGAAAGTCGAATTAATCGATTCCGCCGAGGTGCTCCGAAAATGCTCCCCACCGTTGATACGTTTTTCCACACGTGCGTGCCGCCGGACCGTGGAAGACCTCAGCAGTTTGCGCGCGCGTGCAAAATGGGTGGCTCTACGAATCATGTCCGAGGGGAGAAATAATTCGACCCTCCGATCGGTTAATTCGCATAAAGCACTGACGCGCACGTCGCAATCCAGCGAGAAGCGCAGCGACGGAACGGATCCGGCTGCGTGTCGCATTAGCCAGACAGCGACTCGAGTGTCGCTACTCGAAGCGAGTTGCGGGTCGCGTCGGGGAGCAACGGCTTCGCCGGGGCTGGAAGAGAGAGAGAGAGAGAGAGAGATCCTACGTGCGGTCGTGAGGGGCACGAGAGGGCCCTCGGAGATCAGTAGGTTGGTCGAGGGCTGTGGGTAGGGCTGTGTCTGTACTTAGTTAGCGGACAATGCGGCCTCTAATGAACAGCCAGGGGCGCCCGACGCGACTCGCGCTGCGCTACGCTGCGCGGTGGAGCGCGCAGCGACCGGTCTGAGACCGACAGATTGCTACGCGCGACGTTACACCGAGGCGCGTTAACTTCGCGTTAATGCGAGACCCCGCGGTGGAGAACGGTAATGTTCGCTCTAATGCCTACGCTTCAGCGCTCGCGAAACGCACGCGGGGAACCTTATGACATTTGCACCGTCACGCTTCTTCTCACGTGGCTCTGCAAGCCATTTTTGCGCGAACGCTCATCGCCTCCTCCTCCCCGCGGGTCACTGGATTACGCAACGATGATCTGTCTGTTGACGCGCTCTCGAGATGACGCGTTTGTTCGGTGATCGCGCGAGGGCGGCACGAGCGCCGCGGTGTAGGAGTCGACGAACGTTTGCGTGCAAATTCGATTAAGGCTTCAATCAAGATTCCCATATTTAATTTAGCTCCTTTCGTTGAGCGCAATATTGTATCTTTGATGGAGAGAAGCTCAGATTACTGGGGAATCTCATTAAAGTCTTATAGTCTTTTCCATTCGCGGCGAGCGCGGCTTAGCGTACGTCGTTACTAGTCTTTTAACGGTTATCGTAATGGAAAAAGAAAATTGACAGGCGGGAAAAATATTACCGTCACCGTGCGAGGCTCCGCGTAACGTCCCCGTGGCGCCCAATATCGACTTGATAGAGAATTAGAAGAGAGGTGGAGGGGGAGGAAAAAACGCGACGCGGAATGGGCGGGATTGAGTATCACTGGCTGCCGCGACGGTCGTAATTAGATTCAATTGTCTCGCGTTAAATCAGTGACTGCGCCGCGTCCCTCTCCGCGCCGCCCGTTCTCGTCGTCGGCAACGACGACGACGACGACGGCGGCGGTTCCCCATTCCGCGCGTCTGTCCGCCGCCGTCCGCTACTCCTACGACGCGGCTCATTGAAATAACTCGGCCACGGTTACGTCTCCACGTACGTACGTGCGCCCGCGGAAAATCGAGCGAGCGCTGTGCACCGTCGTTCGTTCGCCGCGCCAACTTGAAAGAAGGTTCCGCCAGAGCAGTTAGCGCCGCGCCGGAAAGACACACCGCGGCGCGCTCTTCTCTCTTCGCCGCGTTCTTTGTTGTTCCGTTGTTCCGCGCGAGTCGATTCCGCGCGCCGCGCGGATAATCGCGTTACGTTTTTCCATCCACGCGCCGTAAATAGCGCGCGAGAACGTTCCCATCGGCTTAACCAACCCGTCCCCCCCCCCCTCCGCTCGCCGGCGTTTCCTCTCGTTTCCCGGCACGCTCGATGTCGATTTAACACGACTATTTCTCTCTCTTTCTCGCTCTTCCTTTTGCTCTTGTTAAGAATTTGACTTACGATCGGAATGATGAACGTTAATCAAAGCGACGAAAGTACCCGATGGGCCGCGGTAACGCGAGGCGACGGCACGGTCGGATAGTGTCCGACGTAAAATACGATCTGTATGAATTATAATTTTAGATTAGCGCGCAAGACCGGCATACTGAAAACCGTCGTCGACGGCACCCTATGCGGGTCATTTGAGAGCCCGCGTCCCCGCGTCTCGGGTGAAATTCTTTTGTACGGCAATTTAACGGAAATCAGCGTTAACGATCCGAATTGAAGTCATCAGGAGAAACGCGGGCTGGCAAGGAGGACGGGCAGGCGGGAGGGAGGGGGAGGAGACGGCGGGTGGTTGGTAGTGCGACGGGGAAGAAAGGGGGCTGGAGAATCGATCCGACGACGGCCGCACGCCGTCGTCGAATATGCCGTTCCATTCGAGTCTCCCGAGTGGAATTAATAAGAGCGAATTAATAACGAAACATATCCTCTCTCCTCTCTACCCGAGCTCCCTCGCTCCGCGGCCCCCCGAGCCATCCTAGCCTCTCCTCTCCTCCGTCGCCCCTCTGCGTGTTTCTCCCGGCTTAATCTCTTTACGCGCGGCCACTCGGCACTCGCCTACAAAAGCGGAAGACTTGCAGCGCGAACTCGCCGCCGAGTTTAATGAAAATAGTTCTTACGTTTTTACCTGCGGATCTCGGCCGGCCGAGCGGCAAGGAAGGCCGGGGGGGCGAGGAGGAGGTTTCACGCGGGGGCCTCTTAACGAAGGTTCTAATTAAGCGAGTCTTTTATTAGCCCCCGGATTTCGCTCTCCTCGCGATCCCCTCCCACTTCCGCGGACGGAGCTCACGGCGACGCTCCGATATAGAGGTGGAATCGGTATCGAGCGGTAGTATCTAGCGGCAGACGCACCGTTAGCGGCGTCCTATAATCCGCGCGCGGGTATAGGAAAGAGCGCGGTTTCGGCCTGCCGTAATAATGTGTATCTTTGATTAAATGTTCGCCGTTCGATTTTACGTCTCGCTTATGCGGGCGTGTCTCGTGTTTGCATCAGTTTGAAGCGGCAGTTTCGGGGACGTTATCGCGATACTTCCGCTTCTTGGCGCGCTCCTTCGCGTTACATCGCCGATGCCGCCGATCGTGCGTGCGTAGTTTTACGAGGACGTTCCTTCGCGCCGACGGTAGCACCGAAAATCGCGAGCTACACGAGTTAGTCATTTCCCTCCCCCCTCTCTCTCTCTCTCTCCTGCTCTTCCTACAGATATTACTTTCGTTATGTGCACCATCCGATACGTACCCCAACGCGCCTTAAAATTTCGCTCGCCCAATCCATCAGGTTATTACGGACCTCGTCCATCATACATCGTTCTTTCCTGAAAATACGAAATTAGCGCGCATTTCGGCCTCTCGTCCGGGCTTTTCCGTCATCATGCGACGAGTAGGCGGCAGAGCGAGAGGAGGAGGGCAGCCGAAGGGGAGGGACACTACTAACGGCCGTGACGGAATTTCCATAATTCCAGCTTACAGAAAACGACAGGTTTTAGCGTTGATGTTCAGTTTGTACCGGGTGTATTATTTTAAGTGGTGCTGTCTGTATAATTCAAGACCCGCGGTGCACGGACGAGATGAAAGACGAGGAGAACGAAGGCGCGCGGGTTGGGGAGAGATGCGGGAGAGAGAGAAAGAGAAAGATAGATATAGAGACGGAGAGAGAGAGAGAGAGAAAGAGAAAGATAGATATAGAGACGGAGAGAGAGAGAGAGAGAGAGAGAGAGAGAAGAATGGAGAGGTTGGGGGTGTGGGAGAAGGTCGACGCGGTAATGGCATCGTCGTGTCGCCAGCCTCAAGCTACAGTGATCCTCAATCGTGCGAATTCGTTCGCGCCGGATGCACCATACGAAGGCGCTTTGCCACGTGCGAGTAAAATCCTGGAGCGAGGCGAGGCTGCCTCTCGTCGTAGGGTAAACATCGTTCCCCGGAGCGACGCTCTAAATTAATAGACGAGCATAGGCGATCCCGTTAAAGTAAACACGCTCGAACACGCGGACACCACGTGGTGGATGCATTCCCGCAGAACGTTTCGAGATCAACCAGTTCTTGTGCGGCTGGCAGTTCCTCGGATACCGAGACGACCGAGAGCCGGCCTTTTCTGTCTAATTGTCCGCGCTCCACTTTGTATCCCGATCCTGCCGTCTCATTAAGTCAGGCGATTAAAATCGCCCGGGGAGGTTTTATTCAAAAAGACGCCGTCATCCTTGTCGTACGCGGGGTTCTCTCTGTGTCCGATGAATCGAGAAAGTAGGCTGAGTCGAAATTTCAGAACTTTCCACGCAGTGTAAATTCTTCGAAACTGTAAGGAAAATATTAAAACAAAAATGTGGGAATCTTTCTATACGATATTCACATCATTCGCATATATGCAGGATATTCAAATAAATCTGACATCGGAACTCGCTGGATCCTCCGAGTTAATTTTTTTCTAATAATTCCCGAGAAATCCAAATATTTTCGCGCGATGTAGGTACAATGAATTCAAGTCCGATAAAATTCGACGGGCTTCTAGAATTGGACGGTATTACGGCGGACGCGGATGAGAGAAATCGAGTCCGTGAATCGTTCCGTGGAACCGCTTAGTCGTTCTTCCCCGATACCGCGGCGATGGTTAATTCAACGGAATTTACCGACGTTTGTGCGCGGGCTGAATAGCGTATAAATTTTACCGAGCGAGACGCATTACTTTCTATTGTGCCGTATCGCGGTCGTCCTCGCGATACGAAAATTTCGCTCGACCTTTCACGATGGTCGTCTCGTTTCGGCCGCGTGCATATTGGCGAGCCACGAACGATGAGCTGTGAACTGTAAGCGTTGAAATAGATACATTTTTTTATTAACCCTTTCACGGGTCATTTTTATTTGAATAAAACGAGGATCACACAAATCTCTCTCTTTTATCGTCAAAAGCGTCGAATCGCCATGGGATTCTATTTATTAACCCTGTTCAATTCAAAACCTGCGCGCTTATTCCGCAATTTTCAACGGTAACATTATCGTTAAATATCGTTGCGCAGCTGTTGCGCGTTATATCTGCACGACGAACGCGTAACGCATATGGTTACGGTTATAACGCGTGCGTTAATAGAAAGTTGGAGAATAAGCCTTGCGTGGTGAACAAATCGTGGGAAGAATCACCGCAACGTTGATAAAAATTGCAAGTTACACACGGGTACGTTACATCCGAAAAGATGATGAGAAAAGCAAACGATTCGATGCATACGCTTACGTCATTTAATAAGCGAGCCTATCCGCGTCTCTCTCGCAGTTCACGGTTCGCCGTTCATCGATGTGCGCCACCGTCACGTCGACAACGAACGCCGTGCGAGAACGAGGACGGAATTCGAAAAATCCGTGACGTTCGCGACGGTAGCCGGGCGAGTGTATTTAGCGATAACTGCCGCGATATTTAAGGAACGATCGGATCGCTGATGACGCCCCCGCTAATGCGAGAGACGGGCACGACGCATAGAAGCGAAGACTAGGGGGGGCGAGGGGAGGAAGATCGAAAGGGAGGGGACGAGGAGGGCCGATAGACGTAGGCGCCGTCCAAGTTGCGCCGCTGATTGCACCACAAAGGGTGCAATTATGCGGCCCTTCAGCAATCACCGCGCATTCTGCCCGCCATTTGACCCCTCTGGCTGCCCCCTCTCGCCTCCATCCCTGCCGTACACCGGCTTCACAGTCCTGAAAGCAACCAACCCGATTTTGTCCCGCGTCCACGCGAGATATATCGCCCGATGCGAGCGAGCGAGCGAGCGCGCGCGCGCGCGCGGGGGCTATCGTGTCTTTTTATTTAAATGCACCCCGACGTGTCGACGCGCACCAGCCGGTCTGAATGCAATCCCCGCGGCGTCGATATGCGATTTAACCTGCCCTGCCGCCGCCGTCGCACCGTTGGCGCCGCGAAGAAATCTGTTAATGAGCGATTGTCGCGCTTCCGAGATCGGGATAAAAGGCGCCCAGCTGAAAATCGAGCGGCGCGCGCCGGGAATTATCGCGCTTTCTCGTGCGAGCTGGTGGATTTCCCAGACCGAATTCGAGGCCGATTCTCCCTCGGTAAAAAATCGATCCGTCGCTCTTCGGAAATCGTCGGATATCGGAATGAAACTGAGAGTCTCGATCGGAGAGAGCAGATGGGATAAAGTTAGAAATCGGTGATCTGTTTATTTTCCTTTTCAATACGATACGAGTTACGTGTGAGTAAAGCGGGGGGATATTTCTGATCGCGATACAATTCGCATGTGCCTCCATTTCGAGCTGGTAATATCCGTGCCGTCGTGACGAAGTGACTCTGACTCGCGTCAGTGGAGCGCGCGGTCGTGTAAACGGTGAGAGACGCAAGAAGAAAGCGAAAACAGACCGTGAGAGCGAAAACAAGGGGATGGGTCGACGAGGAGGATACCGCGGGAGATACGTTCCAGATGTGTTCCCCGGTTTCTGAGCAAGTTCAGAGTCAAGTTGCCAGAACGCGGCTCCATGGCATGACCAGCGCGCGTAGGCAGGAAGTGCCGTATTAAAGTTGTTAATCCGCGCGCCATCGTGTGCCTCTCCGCCTTCGGCCGCGCGCGTTATTCCCTCCTATATTCGCTGCCCGATATCGTTAACCTTTGATAATCCGAATTTTTAACTTGCAAGTGGGCATTTTATATTAAAACTTTCCTCCGCCATGAGAATTCCGATATTCAGCTTAACAAACTTTCCTTCTTCATACGTCTGTATGATTTTTTTTTTATTACGTATTATTAATATTACAATATGTTGCGCGTACGTGTTAACACGCTGAAATAATGTGGAATTAATATATAAACTCGGTGATAATACAAAAATTGCAGCAATTAATTAATGCAGGGAACCAGTTAATTTCTCATTCGACGTAACGTTATTATTCTTTAACGATGTTACCGTGGGTATTAAATTAATAGTCATTATTTTTTCACGAGCGCAATGACTAATTTATGAGGGAGTCGTGCATTGCGGAATCACGCTGACCACAGTTATCACAATTATGTTGCACGAGGAAACACACGAATTTTTTCACGTCTCTTCCGCACAGCCGGTTCTTTGTATATCGCGTATATACTTTAGGAACGGCGAAACGGACGGCCGAGCTACCAAAAGGCGAGACGTTTGCAATAACGCGCGGGCAAACCGAAGGGAACGGCCGAGGGACGAACGGAAAATGCGGATGCAGCCGCGGCTTAAAGTAAATTTTGAAAACGGCTTCGACGGCCCTCGACGGGAATCTTTCCCTGCGGTCCGCTTCCGTAATCCGAGGACATTAATTTGTCGGCGGGGTAAACTTACGAGCGCCAGCCGTAACGTTTCCCCCGGGGGACTTCTTGTATTTTCTCAGGTTATCCTCCGGGAGAGTCCCGCCTGAAACGGGGAGGGGAGGGGACGAGACGGGACGTGCATCTTGACAAAATTTTACGGTCCCGTACGACCGCCGCCGCGTACATTCCGCAGGACCTGCCTAAGGAATATCGTCGCTTAAATCTAGACGTTGTCGTCGGGTCGTTTTGGCTCGAATTACAGGCTCGCGTTTAGATATTCGTTCTCGTGCCTGGCGAGAATTAGCGTAGCCCCGAATTAAGAAAAGTCTCGTTTCACCGTTGGAAATCTCACTCTCGACTCGCTTGCGCGCGCGAAAGAAAGGCAAAGAGAGAGAGAGAGAGAGAGAGAGGAAAGAGCTGTGTTCACGCGAAAGTTCGCACGCGCATTACCGCGCGCCGCCACCGGCAGAATAATATCGCGCAGCGGTAATGTCGCCGTAATTATGGTAATGCTATTGCGTTTATTATCGTCTGATCGTAAGCGTCATTATGTCCTCTCGCAGCCGCCGTCTTCGCCGGCGTATAATCCGACGTCGTAAAACACTAAACGCAAACGTTTACGGAGCGCGCTTGATTATCATAAGCGCGACGGAAACGAAGATCTTTGTGCGGTAAGGAGCGCTCCCGACGATTCATTCGGTGGCGCGCGTGCCGCCACCGTGCATCCAACGGGACCCCGAAGTGAAACTCAATCGACCTTCAGTCGTTCGTAATAGAAACTGAAGTAATCTAAGATCATCATTCGCCTCGGAAGATCGCCGTGACGAGTGAAAAACACGCGCGGTTGAGAGCACTGCACGCGAAATTCCCTCGACAGCGATAACAATCGCGATTCGATTAATATACCTTTCGGCCGAGCCGGCAATCGGGGTCGAAGTTCGCCAACGAACCGGGTCGCGCGACCGATGCGGCGTAAAATCTCGCGCGGGTGTCTCGCTTTCTCGCGGCGAAATGCGTCCGTCTCGGCATCGAACGGTCGCGTATCAGTGCTGTCGGTGGCAGAGATCCGTAGGTGGGTAGTGAGCCGGCGAACGAGAGCGTGGCCCAGGGGGTGGACGGTCGGGGGAGAGGACGGGCGGTTATTGCCTGTTGGGTGATTTATCTAGTAATACTAGCCGACAGGCCGCGAGCTCGGGGCACGGTGCGAACCCGTGGCTTCTAACCCCCTACCCGCGGCCCAACCGCCGGCACTGGTGGAAATTAAAAACTCACTTTATTACACGTCTCATTCTGCGCCCCCGGTCTCCCCCCCGCACTCCACCCACCCTTCGGCCGCTTCGACCCTTCTATACGGCCCTCCTCTCTCTCTCTCTCTCTCCGCCTCCTCCTCCTCTTTCTTCTTCTTCGTCGTGCCACCTCACGCGTCCTCTTTCCTCCTCTTTTCGCCCTACACTCATCATATTCCGCCGCTCTGGCGGCGCCTCGTTCGCGCGGACCGACTTAATATGAGGCCGGCCATACCTGATGGAACGAATATTATTAAAGTTCGCCCGCACGCGAAACCGGTGAAATATCGCCGACCCCTTCCTTCGTTCCTTTGGCACTCCCTGGGTGCCTTCTTCGCCGACCTTTCGGTCCCTCGCGACGACGGAGGGTCTGTGCATTCTCCGCCCGCCCTTTCCTCCCGCCGACGCTCTCTTTATTCTGTTCGGTCTATACTAAACGTAGTGACATTTGACGATGTTAAAGATGCAAGATGAAAAACGACGGGGGATGCGTAATGACCGTCGGCGATCGGGTATGAAAAAATGTGCGGTGAAAGACTCGAGTGAAAAATTCCTGACGCTATATATTCCCAAGCAGAGGCGGCACAATTAAGTTTTCAATTTAGCCTCGATGTCGTTTCAGCCGACGCGCGATGCAGATTAAAACAGTCACACCTGGGAAAATATTACGAAGGCGCTGCGGAAGTCTGCGAGCCGCGCTAATCCGATATACAATTTTCCGTACGGAGAAGGCGCGCGCGTGTGTGTGCGCACACGCAACGGCCAGACGTTTATGGGGCTCTCGATGACATAGCCGTCGGTATCCGGCTCGTTTTATTAATGTCAATAAGGCAATTATTGCCGGCGGGCGGTGTGGGTCGGTATCTCGTTCATACCACGGCGAGGTTACCTGTCTCGACTGCCGATGGCTTCGAACGTGCGCTTAATCCCGCAAACGTGTCGGAGAGAGGGCGGCTTACTCGCTCTCTCGTCGTTTCGGCCGCGATAATCTCGCGCGCGCCGCGAACAGATCGAGAAATCCGACGCCGTAGCTCTCGCGTCGCTCCGTAAACTCGGATTCGCCCCGAACGATCGATTTCCCAGCCGGCCGGCATCGCCAATTCAACTCCGCGTTGTTTCGCTAATTACGCTTAACGTCACTCCCCCGCGTGGACGATCGAACGGTAATTACCCGTAACAGCGCGCGGGATTCGTTATCGCGCCGCGCGGTACGAGTATCATAATCGAACCGCCTCGCTTTTTCCGCGAGAGCGAGAGAAGGAGAGCAAGCGTTCGTCGTGCACGAGGTAATCCGAGTTCACGGCACTTGAACGCTCCGCGCGTCGCTCGGCGCAGTCGCTGAACGAGATCTGAAGAGGTTGGGGAGAATAATATAGGAAAGAGGGGTTTCCCTAGTCTCGGCTAAGCAATATCCATCCGCCCCCACATGCTCGCCCGCCTGTCTGTCTGCCTGGCTTTTCGGTGCCGTCGCTGTGTACAGACGCGCGTTCAACAATTTATTCATTACTGTCTCGCGATACTTCTCTCTCTCTCTCTCTCTCTCTTTCGCGATGCGCGCACCATTATTATTCCACGTTTCGCGATTTCGGACCTCGACGAGATAGATGAGGACGACCCCCTCCTCCCCCTCCCTCTCCCACTCACTCATCTCACTCTCTCGGGAGACTCGGCAAAATTTCCTATCGATCCGAGAGAAATCGACATACACTTCCCGCAACAACGTTACCCTATTTTGTGGCGCGCTAGGGCAATACGCGCGATCTGCTCGCGCCTCGCCGACGATACTGCGATTAAGAATCCACGTGCGACCGGGAGGCACCCCGCGCGCGCGCAGGTACTTGGCGAGTATGTAATCGCGTGAGTGCTCGTATACTCTCGCAAGTAATGCATTAGGCGGAAAGTGATTGCCGGAAGGACAGACTACCCACCGGCTGCTTGCGCGAGGCGCGCGCCCGCGAGGCGGAGAGGAGAGCTTTACGTTTGAACAGTCATACTTATTCTTTACGGAACGGTCACGTTTATTCCTCGCGGAGCAAAATAAATAAGCGAGACGATACGTAATGATATACGACGTATAATGCGAGAAGGATGCGCGAGCCGAGCGACTATGGGCGAGCAGTTTCGGCGAAACATCCGGGGTATAATATGCGATTAATCATTTATATTATTTCTTACGTCGCCTTTATAGCGCCGTTTCTTACGAAACGGTATCATAAATAAATTTCTCGATATCCGCGCCCGGTGTTCAAATATTAATCTGTACTCGGGATAATCGGGGCCAGCGTGCGCGCGTTCAACCGCCCGGCCCGCCCTCGCAAAACGACAATCTTGCAAAAGCGTAGAATTTCGAAGGATTTTACTATTCGAAAAGTACTGCCGGCACGGGAATACCTCCGGAGACGCGGCAGCTATATCCGGGAGGTCTCGGGATGGCCTGTGGTGCGCCTTGCGCGCATAGCAACTCCAAAGACGTATGTCGGTTTGGGGCAGCGAAGGCCCGCGGAGGCCCGACGCGAAGGGAGTAAAAATTTCACAGAGTGAATAAATCAGGGGACGCCGCGGCAGAGCGGCGCTCTTAGTTTAAGTACATCTGGCACGGCATCCCTCCTCGCCCCCTTGCGTTCGACTACTCTCCGCTTTCCCGCATACTCTATCGCGAATAATGCTCACCGGAAAGAGAGATCTTCTTGTCTCGCGTCCGCTTCAGTCTACGCGTCGTTTCGCGAGTGACAAGGCACTCCGTGATGCTTCTGCCCAGCAAACGTTGCGAATGTCGCTAACCGCGATAGCTCGAGCGCAACGATCCTAATGTTACGCGAACAATTTTCATTATTTGTCGGATTAATGCGTATTAAAGTCACACGTGAAAATCGACGAGGAAATTAAATTTATTTACGGTGTAAAATAATTCACCCCCTTGCGTGAAAATGCGATGAAACTTTCAGACGGCGTATATTATTTAACATCCGCTCGACTGGCCGAGCGACTTGCGTATTTATTTTGCAAAACGAACCCGCGCGACATTTGAGCGCGTCCACTTTTCGTTCTCGCGTCCGTCGACTCTTCAGGAACGCGGGCCATCCTTTATGTCGAAGAACGGGATTGATCTTTTAAATTGCATCGTGTTTACGGTCTGGCGCGATATATATATATATATATATATATATATAAAGAATGGAAGGGGTGGGTGAATGAAAGAGCGAGCGAGAACAAGTTTGCGTATCCACAAGCAACGTGTGTAGATCGCGACGTGTCAGTGAAAGAGAGAGAGAGAGAGAGAGAGAGAGAGTGAGTCGGGGAAAAGGGAAAGAGGGGTAGGGAAGGTCATTCGGGAGGATGGCGGCTCATCTTGTAATGGACTCAGAAGACAGGCGAGCCGGCTAATGGAGCCCTGCTCTTCCAGAAAAGCTCTTAGTATCCGCGCCGCGCGAGCGTCGATGCTGTCGGGCTGCGTCATTCCAAATCCGCAGCATCCAACGGTTATTTCCGCGCGCGCAGGTGCGCGAGACAGACGATCGCCGTCGGATTTAGAATATTTCGGACTCCAAGTATGGTACGGGTCCTGCGATCTCCGTAGTCCTTCGTACTGAAATAAAAATAAAATAAAATGGAATAAAATAGAAATAAATTCGAAGTTCAACAAAACATTTTCAATATAGATCTCCCTAGCATCGTGTCGCCGTATTATGAAGGAAGATGTATTGAATACTAGTCTATTTTATTAAACATTAGTTCTAAGATTTTCGAGGTGGTCGAACCTCTTGTTAGAGGTGTCTCGACAAAATCTCAAAAAGTCATTTTCCCCGATTTTTTATTTAACGAAAAATAAATAATAAAAAAATGTAATAATGAGTTGTACTAAAATTCATTAATCTCCTTAAACCGCGAATACCGGCAATAGATGAAAAGTCTTAACATCTAAAGGCGTCCGATGCTAACGCTCCCTGGAAACACTTTACTTTCTTATTTAACAAATCTTAGTTTCTTTTGTTGAAATTATTAAATCTTCCAAACACATAGTTACATATTTTATGTTCCGTTGATTGTTCTTTTAATTTTATTTCAAAAATATCAGTCTAATTTTAAACAAAAGATTATTTTTATTAAAATATAATATAGAAATGTTATATTCCGTTGATTATCCTTGGTTTTATTTCAAGAATTCCGTCAGTCTGCTTATATGTATGAACTAATGATTATTTATCTTAAAACACAAATAGAAAACTACGTCGATTGATCTTGACATAATAATGAAAAAAACATTTTACTTACCTACGTTCATCTTCATTTATTTATTTTTTATTAAAAGTTCTGACTTTATTTATCGCATCCTGATTTTTTAAGATCGATACTCCGTAGCTGGCTGATCAAGAATTGGCCATCCCAGTTCTGTCCGTCGTAAACCGTACAGATTTATCATGTGTTAATTCAACCGATCGCTGCTGTGGATAATCGATACGCCCTCGCGACAGCGGGCACGAGGATCGCGACGCGCGCGCGTGTCGCTTCCTTTTAAGTTCGACGCGGAATTTATCGTCGCGCCGGCGCGGCCTGGCGCGACGCGGGCCCGTCGTTAAATGCTTTTTCGCGAGATAAGGGCATCGCGAGCGCGCGCGCGGTCGGCGAGAGAGTGCCGCTTAGTTTAATACACGTAACGCTACTTTCCGCCCGCTTTTTCTATCAAATGCTCCGCACCGAGAGCTCCAACGGGGTTCGAAGTAGTATAAGTCGTGGACAAAGTAGACGGCGTACAGAAAACCTCCATTAAAGTCCGTAGAAGTGATTAGTACGCTCCCCATCCCTCTCCCGGCCCCTTCGCCACCCCCTCCCCCTCCCTACTCTTGCCCTTCGTCCTACACACACAACACACACGCGCGATATCCCCCGCTATCCGTCCTCTCGCCCGCCATCCTCTTTACCGCGCTGTCTCCTTGCAATTTTCAGGGTTCTCTCGCGTTTCGCTTTCTTCTTCGCGCGGTGAGCGCGACGGCAGACTTTGGAAACACACGCCGCACGTGGAAGACCTATTATCGAACGTCGTACAGCGATTTTGGATCTGTGACGGTGGTTGTATACGACACCGGGAAGGGGNTGCTGGCGGCATGTCGCAGAGGCGTGCTCCACGCTCGGATGCACGGGATTCCCCGTGGAATCCGGAGTTGATACTTGTCCGATGAAAATTAGAGTGCGCGTCGTCGTCTCCTCTTTCGCCTTCTTCGCCGACGTTCGATATTAAATATCTCGGTTAAGAAGCCGGCGTCCGCTTTTAATTTGCAACGTTCAATTACTCGGTAATTAAGTCCCCAATTAAATTTCTGTTAAGGCGAAGCGCCTGAGATTAATTGGCAAATGAAGTTTTATTACCTATTTACACTCGCGAAACTTGTCCATCGTAACTCTTTAATTTTCAATATTAAACAACTCCCTAACTAAGCTCGGGTTTGAAGATTCGCCGAGAGGGAATGACGACTTCAAACTTATCTCGCTACTCGCTCTTCAGAGCATCCGGTGTAAAGCATTTTTTTTTTCACGGGGGAGTGTCGTTGGAAAAATTTCCACTTGTAAACGTAAAAGCTCTACCCTTGCTTTCCTCGGTAATTCGCCGAGAGTGGCGGAGGAGGGTAATATAAGTGCGAAATACCGGATAAGATCGGAAGATACTGCGTCTTTTCCTCTATAAAGGATCACCTCCCGCGCCGAGGCCACCCGCGGCTCGAACGGATCTTTGACGTCATAAATCAGCCGATAATTAAAAGAGACCATCGACGCAACGGCGGTGGCAATAAACACAGCTTAATCCATTTCGTCTACTCGGTATATGGGAGTGGAAAAAAAGGTCATAGCCTTTCTAATTTAATCTGGCGAATGATTCCGTGATTCTCGAAGCCGGCGGCGGCAACCCTTTCATTACTTACGTCCCCACCCTGCCTCGCGCACCCTCGCGACTCCTTGCCACCCCCGTGCCTCGCCGCCCGCCCTCGCGCGGCCGCCACCGTGAATCGGCGCAGAACACTAAATCAGCGACCGGTGTAATTTTTGTAATGGGAGGTGTGGCTTCGTAGGGGTAGCAGGACCGTCCGCGTGGTAGGGGTTGCGGGCTCGCGGTGGGGATACGCCATCCCTGCGTCGGCTTGCGTGTAGGTGGGGTGGAATTCGCGTAGGGGTGATTCTAGGGATATCCCGTTGAGCGAGACGCGCCACGCCGGAGGTTAATCCTCCGCAGCTATTTCGCAACGTTCACTGCGACGAGCGTGATCGTCCCTTAGGACGGCCTTGCAAGATCCTCATGCACGACTCGCGTTACCGCCGATCGCACTTACCGCTAATATATAATCGTTCTTACTCATCTTCCCGTCTCGCTCGAAATTACGCTGCCTAAACGTCGGCGTTTCAACGGTGGTATTTAAAATACTAAGCGCATCGCGTCAACGATATTCTGCGAAACGAACTGTATATCGTTGCGCCAACGATCTTATAACGCCGGACGATAATCCTGTTAATTGGAAAAATGATAGAGATTGCAACATCCGGGATGGAGAGAGAGGGGGGTGCTTATTACGAATTCATCGCGATAAATCGCCGGTAATTGGATACCTTCGCTAGATCCTAATTATATGAGCGCCGCAGCTGTCTTTATTGATTCATAGACAAAGTCGACTCTCTTGCCCTCCGCGGGACCTCGACAGGCGCGAAATTAAAAAGAAACAAACACCGACGCGCGGAGGCTATAATCGATATATCCCCCCGTCGTCTTTCGTCGTGCTTTCATCCCTTGTCCCCGCCGACCTCTGCTCCGTCGCCCGTTGGAAATCGAGAGCTCATAACTCGCGTTCTAAACGCGCCGCCTAATCGACTGGAGTGCGGCCCGCTATCCCGAATCGCGCGCGGGGGGGCTACATCCGGCGTGGTGCCGGCGGCGCGCGGGGGCTAAATTGTGCGGTAGAGATGGTTGAAGGATCGTCGCGGGTGAACGAGCGAGCGAGCCGGAGGGGGGGNGGGGGGGGGGAGTGAGCGGGAGAAAAGAGAAAACGAGCGCGCGCGTGTGGGGTAGTAGAGCGTCTCGTTCGAGGGGTAACGTGCCTGTACTCCGTTGGTGGTGGCACTCGCAACGTGGTGGGAAAAGCGCGTAGGGGTGACGCGCGGTGGGGTTACCGGGAGGGTGACCGGGTGCCACTCGTGGTGGGGATTTATCACTCTCGGTGGCGTGCCGTAGCCGCACGCGGCATTCGGCAGTTTACAGCCGACCGCCGAACCGGCGGTTTCGCGCTACGTTTTCGGCGATATCCCCCGGCGATACGCGCTCCGTCGTCGTCTCCGTCGCGCGTGATCACAAGGGGGCTGCGAAAGGACACACTGTCGTGCCGTGTTTGGAGTGGCGGCACTTTCGTGACGGGGGGTGGGGGGGGTG
>NW_014555522.1:88659-94392 GCF_001313825.1 Dinoponera quadriceps
GATCGATCGATCGAACTGCTCCTCGATGGGGAGAGACACCGGCGCGAATGGGGGTTAGTGGCTGTTTCGTGCGTCTTGTGCAGTGCCACGTGACGCGGGGGGTCTGAGGACGGAGAGGAGACTCTGCTACTCACGGAAACCTCCGCCGCTTTGCCAGCGATTGTTGCCAGGTAAATGCGATCGGAGATCGCGATTAGATTAACACTCACGCGCGCACGCGTCCGCGAGACGGACGGGAGGGAAATAGAATGAGACTTTGACGAGAACTTTAGATCGCATCGAGATTTGATTAGCCCGCGCGCGCGCGCCAAGGATCCGAGTGTAATTATCCTGTTCGACTTAGATAGATCGCGCTCCCGCTGATGCGGAGATCTCGCGTTACCCAAGGAATATTTGTCAGAAAAATACATTTACGATGAGAGAGAGAGAGAGAGAGGACGCGCGGAATACGAGGTGTGCGGAACGCAGAGAAAAGAAAGCGCGCTGATAATCTCGCGGAGCGTAGCACATAGATGGCGCATAAATGAACGTGCATTCGCCAAAGAAGTCGCGTGAGAATCTCGCGTTAATTATAAACTGTCTTGCTTTTTAGCTTGGCAGATAAGCACGCGCCGGCACGCTCGTGTACAGTCATTCACCCCCTTCGCACCTCCGCATCTCGCGCGGAGCGGCCGCGCGTCTCATCTCTCATCGACCGACGTCCGTTCCAATTACCGGTGGCGTTTTAAGGCGATTCCGTTGTAGGGCTGCCGTTACCGACGCGGATTAACTGCATCCTTAGAAATGATTCGCATAGCTCCTTTACTTTGCGATTCCTTTGTCCCATCGAGTCGCCGTAACGGCGCGCGCGAGATTATCGGCTCGACTGCGAAGGGAACGCGATTAAACCGGCCGCCAATCCTCAGGACGTTTAATTAATCGCCATAATAAAGAGATTATATAAATATACTCCGGCACTCACTCTCTCTCTCTCTCTCTCTCTCTCTCTCTCTCTCTCTCTCTCTCTCTCTGTCTTGCGCGCGCGAGGAAGTTTATATTTATCTTATTTTAATTCTCTTCTTTTACGTTATCCCAAGAAGTTATATTTGTTGGCGCGATTGACGTTAGATAAGAAAACAGATGGATATATTTGGATCTTACAGTGGAAAATATTTGCATGAGAGAAACGATATGAGCGGCTGGATTTTCCGTTGCTATTTCTTCTCCCGAAAGACTACGATTATTGTATCCGAAATTGATGAAGGAGTTTCATTCATTCATGACGCATTTCTTTATTTGAGTCTTACGGCGAAGTTCCAGGCGCGATGCCGTGAGATAACATAATACACTATGTATGAATCGTTTTCGAGATATCGTCATCCAATATGCAAGTCGCTTGTAGCGCGTGACAAAGCTTTCACGAAGATTAGCGCTAGGTGCAATCTCGCGAGCGATTCATCGGAATGGTACGTTATTATAGCCCATCGGAATTTATTTCAAAGCCTACTATGAGATAAGCGAACTATAAATATACTGTGTTACTATGTGCTTGTATATATATATATATATATATATGCACACATATATACAAGAAAAGAACTAGTTGAGCTGAGAGACTTAACGATTAAGCTACGTCCTTTAGACCTAAAAGTAAAAGTATAAACTTCTCGTCTATACATTCCAAATATCAAAAATAAAACTAACTTTGATTACACTTCTGTTGAAGCAAGAAGAAAAATGAAAGAAGAAAAAAAGAGGAGTGGAGAACACGCGTACCGCGAGCAGAATTTTCTCCTTGTCGCAACACACACACACACACACACACACACACACACACACACACACACACACACACACACACACACACACACACACACACACACACTCTCTCTCTCTCTCTCTCTCTCTCTCTCTCTCTCTCTCTCTCTGTTTGCTTGGCGGAGATTTAATTAGAGAAGCTTAATTAGCGGAATATCGAACGTCGAATATCAAAAGCCGTCGTCGATTAAAAAATAAAAGCAAATAGAAAAAGAAAGAAGAAGGTAGAGAAGGAGACAGAGAGAGAGAGAGAGAGAGAGAGAGAGAGAGAAATTCTAGCAGATAAATATCGCTGTGAACTGTTCATTAAAGAAGACCGGAAATATCATCGTCTTCAATCGTTTTCTTCACCGCAGATAAGATACAGATGTATCCTCCTCACGTAGCCACGTATATCGCGTCTTATTCCCACACATGTCGTCGGGCGTCCGTTAAAGTCGAAATAATGAAGCTAACTGTCCGTTCGGACGAGTATCCCACCCTGTTCCACGAAGACTCCGGCTGCCGTCTTCTTCATCAACGACCTCCTCTCCGCTTCTCCTCCTCCTCCACCTCTTTATTCCCTTCCAGCTCCTCCTGCGCCTCGACGTCCCACCGAGAGAGCGTCTCAACTGTCGGCCACCCGCGTGTACTCGTCCGTTTGAATGCCGATAATTGGCACTAGTTTCAGCCGGCGGCGGGCTCGTTAGCCGGCCGGCCGGCTAAAGAGAATCACTTAATTATTTCGTTTGAAGTTCGCCTCCGATAGGTACAGCTCGCGCGCGCGGATCCGGCCGCCCGTCGCGGATAAATCGAGAAAACGCCGGAGAGCGTTGCGAGCGAGCGAGACTTTCAACCGGGCGGTTTGTTTCGCGCCGACAAATTGCCGCGGTTAATTAGCCGCGCGGGCTAAAAAGGGAGGCAACGTCGGCCGTGACGCTTCCGTTTCGGATGTGTCTTCCAGCTATTTCGCTGTTCCGCCGTTTTATCGTCCTCGCGGTCTCTCCTCGAAACCGTTGACTTCGCCGTCGCGAACGAGTTCTCTCGCGGCTCCAAGATGAAACGCAGTCGTCAGCCGCTTTACGATACACGATGATCGGAATAATCATTTTTCGCGGCCACTCGGATACTTCGCACAAAAGTTTTCTAACGAATCTTTTTTTCTTTCTGACTTTACGATGCGATTTAAGAGAGCCTCCCGGGACGATGCGACTCCGGGTCAATTGCCGACGCGTTCGGAAAATAATAAGCAATAGGAGCCTTCGGCCAAAACGGACGCTTTCCTCTCACGGTGGTCGTTTCCCATTTCCCGGACATTATAGCGCGCTAGCGGGCCGCTGCTATAATTTAATAACATCGGAGCGTGCGTAATGCCTTTCGACACGAGTCAGCGATAATTCCGCGGCGAATGTCCAATAAAAAGCCACTTTGCCCGATCGAAATATCAAATGTAATCCTCTTAAGTCGGCCGCGCCGTCGAACGTGTATCTCGCGAGCTGACCATCGCGCCCTGTCCTTCTCCCCGCTTCGCACCCCTATCGCCCATCAACCCCCCTCGACTCTATCTCCGTCTGCCTCGGCGAGCTACTAACTTTTGCTTCTCTCCCCCATCCCCCTCTTCGATATACCCTCTTTTTCTATACCGCTTTCGTTCGGTCTTACACTTCCTCCGCCGCGTCGTCCTGTTCCTTAGGTCGGAGGCGTTGCTTTTACGGCGATTGAAGTTCCTCGTAGGTCCTTGGGCATACCGCCAGGTGGCAGTGCCGCGTCCTTCTGGGCGTCGGCCCCGTAATGTCCTTCGTCCTGTGAGATTTTCTACGAACGGAGAGGGGAGGAGGTATCGTTGTGTACTTAGGATATCGCACGTGTCGCCCCGAAATAGCGACTCCACACGCTGCGGTACCGAGCACATCGGAATGGAGGATCGGAGGGGTCCAGATCTGAATCTGATTTTGACCCTGAAACAGTCTCGGGGAATAGGGTCGCATTGCTACAGCGTTCTTAACGCCGCCGTCAAATTGAAAGAAAAGCTCCGGCGAGCCGAGGATCTATCGATCGATACGAGATTATCGGTACTCGGAGTCGCGACGCGAATTCCATCGGCAAATCCTGGGCGCTGGAACGAACCGTGGACGTTCCTGACGCAAATTCCGTAACATTCTTTTATCGATCGTTAAAAGTTTTCATCGGCCTCTCTCTCTCTCTCTCTCTCTCTCTCTCTTTCTTTCTCTCTCGACTGTTCCTTCGGTGCACGAAGCTATTGAACACCTCGTACAATTAGCTCCTCTCATTAAAGAACCATTCGCAGTGGCACCGAATGCCGAGCGACGTTGAATAATTAGCATTCGCTACCGACCGAAATCGATTTGTTAATTAATAAAGCGCGCTAACGTTCGCTGTACTAATAATACCGGTCAACAATTGAATAGAGAGCACGTTCATTAACTCGCCCGCGCGCAGCCAGTTAACGCCGGCGCGCTGCGGATCGACTCCGATATCGACTCAAATAATCGAATTTGTTACGGACCCGTGAAAATTCCGTTCGAGCAATCGCCGGCGCATCGTCGCATAAACGATGTTATTTGCAAGCAAGGGGTCCCGGCGATGACGGCAAAAAAGGCCCCTTATTTTATCATTGAAAACATCTCCCGATCCTCTCCCTCGTCCTTCTCTCGCTCTCACTGTTTCTTCCTTCCGTTCGTTTCCTTCTCCCTTACCCCGTCGCTGGTACCGGCGCTTCGTGCCGCGAATTTTCCTCTCCGTCTTTTCGTAGAAAGGAAGCCCGGAAGGAAAGTTCCTTCTCCAACTCGTTCGATGCTCCGACGGGTTACCGGCTATTGGCCAGGATATCTTTCGATTATCAAGACCATCCATACCTACCGCCTTAGCCGGGGCCGGCTCCATTGTCTTCTCGGCTCTTTCAATTAATGTTTTGATTGATTTCGGACCCTCGCCTGGAGAACGATCCTTCCTCACGATCGGCGCGCCCGTATCCTTGCTTCCTCCTTCCCTCCCCCTTCCTCCCTCTCTCTACTCTCTCACCGAGCAATACTCAGGTTAGCCCTCCATAATCGGCATTCCGTAGAAGACGGAGCGCGGGGACGCGTGAGAATTTCGCGCGTTAATATGAAAGAAGGATATTGCGCCTTCCTTGCTTACTCCCTACGTTCGTAGCGGCGCGATAGCTCGCGGTAATAGCTCGATCGAATCTCAAATTGCTCATTCCGTCATGGAGAAGTCTCGGGGAGTGTAAATTTTCCACGAGAATCGAGCGTTATCGGCCTTTAAATATGACATACCGTCGCCGCAACGTGCTCCTTATATAACGCTCGTGCAATAACAAATGTACAAAAAGTGAGTGAAAATTCGCCGACCGTCTGAAACTGTCCAAGATGGTGCGCTTTTAGGGGAGAGAAAGTCGGGGGAGGAGAAAGGGAGGCAGATTGAATAGCGCATTAGAGAGTTAACGATTCTAAAAAGCTAATTGCGGTCCGGAGCTCGGATTACCGGAGACTTTCCTACCCTCGGAATCCTACGTGCCGCAGATAAATCCTGTTCCTGGAACGCGCCGCGGGGGTCTCTCTCAGTGCGTACGGAGAGCGCGACGTCGCCGACGACAGCGGCGTCGTCTTCGCTGCTCGCGTGGTAGCGGGGATGGCGGCGACGGTGGGGTTGGTCGGTAGCCGGTAGACGACGGCTCCGGATCGGTGTTATACCCCCGGTGGTGGCTGTTTTATTGCGAGATTTGCGGCGTGGCCTCCCCGTGTAACAAGACTTACTGAGATCTTAATAGAATCTGAGACCACCCCTTCTCACCCCCTTCACAGGTCCCGCACCACCGCAGGACTAACTCGGTCCTCGTCTATGGTTCCGCGCCTTTCCAACCACCCACATCCCCGCCAGCCAACCCCTCTTTCTTTCGACGGACCTTGAAGGGGGGCAGGGGCGGCCGTGGGG
>NW_014555522.1:94558-116729 GCF_001313825.1 Dinoponera quadriceps
CGGCCGTGGGGTGGGAGGCGGGAGGAAGTTGACCCCGGCACTGCATCCCTTCGGCGAAAAAAAGAAAACTGGCGCTTATATTCTAAGCGTATATAAGAGAGATGGGAAGGCGGGTGGGCGGCAGAGGTGGGCAGGAGGGGGATGAAGCGGCGAGCGGGAGCGGTCTGAAGGGTGATTTATGAATATTGCCTACGGAGAAAAGTGTATCGCTACTACACCGCGCTACCGCGCGTCGATTTCGCGCGCTCTTTCTTTCTTTCTCTCTCTCTCTCTCTCTCTCTCTCTCTCTCTCTCTCTCTCTCTCTCTCTCGCTCTTTCTCTCTTTCTCCCTCTTTCCCGAGAAGATTTCGAAACGGCTCCTGCGCGACGACTCCTCTCGTCGTAACGTTCGCGTTGTTTCCGGCGAGAGAATGGTCGAGCCGAGCGATCGAAAGTTTCGTCGAGGCTGTTCTCTCGTTGATTCGCGTCGAACATATAATCGGACGATGGAACTTCGTCGTTTAGTCGTTCAATTTTTCCCGTGTTTCTCATTAATCCCGATAATCCCTCCTCCAATTCTTCCGAATAGAAGAACAATATGCGTCACGCGTAATGTCGGCAGGCCTCACGGAAAATTCCCTCTTCGATGAAGAAATGCGATATTACAGAAATTCTGCTGAAACTAATAATAATGCGTATCTCGCGTTACTCCACGTATGTCTGCATCGAGATATATTCCGTGGTGGAGGTCCGCCCAGCCGCTATTTCGCGCTTTTGTCATTTCGGTTTCTCGCAGTCGGATCGATATGATACTCTCCCCCTGCGAGCTGCGTGCCACGTTCCAAGATAGATAGATAGAGAGAGAGAGAGAGAGAGAGAGAGAGGAAGCAACTCGCCCTTATCCCGTAACGAACACAATTGGCATCGTCAAGACGATCTCACGTGCGTCTTAATTATACCGTAGAGCGCGCCGGCCCCGGTCAGAAGCATCGAGTTGCAGTGAATATTTTATAGCGGCCATGCCAGAGAGAGAGAGAGAGAGAGAGAGAGAGAGAGAGAGAGAGAGAGACGCGAGGCGCCGCGCCGGTGCGATAGTCGCCACGTATAACGACGATGCGAGAGTAGGTCTGTCCTCGCCCTCGCTTGCTCTCCCCCCCTTCGTCAAATCCCCCTCCCCTCACCTCTGTCTTCCCCCAGGAAGCTTGTTAGGCGACGCCGTGCTCCACTATCTTCTAATTGGCGATATAATGATCCTGAAGGATGGAATACCGTAGTCCTGAAGGACCCGAGGAGGAGAACATCCTCTCTCACCGCGCCTCATCCCTTTGTCAGGGCTGAAATTAAAATTTGGCTCTATGCTCTCTCGCTCTCTCTTCCGTCGTTGTCGTTTCTCACTTTTCCCCCCCTTCATCCCCGCCGGACTTCGTCGCGTTTTTTTTCTTCATTTCTGTTCGGAGCTTCAATTTTCGGCGCGATCTTCGATTCTCGGGACGCGACGTCGTCGCGTGTTCATGCGCGATCTATCCGAATCTTTGCGGCAGCAGAAGGGGAGGAGAGGGAAGGAGGTAAAAACAGATAATTAAAAGTATTCGCACTCGTATCGTAATTCGGGGTGTCGAGAAATCGCTCGACGTTCCTGTCTACGCCAGTTTAAGGGACAGTCGCCGACTAGTAATTAATCGACCATTAGCTACAGTAGTTTGAAACGCGCAGCGCGGAACAAGTACTCGTTCTAATTACGCGCGGCGCCCTCATTAACTATAGTAATATAGTAAATTTACAACTTGTAATTATCTCTCATCCCCGACGACGACGACGACGACGTAGTCCGTGCGCCGCGACGCAGTTTCCCGTGTGCCCAATCAGCGAAGGCGGTATATATCCGTATCGTTATCGCTGCTCGTCCATTCAGAATTTACGAACGGGCCCTTGTAGCGGTGTTGATAGTTACGAGGCCGGTCTCAATTAGTGGAACTTACGTCGCTAGGGTCCAATTAGACGTAGGCCAGCGCAGCTACACCCTGTTTGCCCAAGTTTGCCGTGCACCGTCCTCGCTGTCGTCGTCTTCGTTGGCGTCGTCGTCGGCGGCGACGGCGGCAGCTGATGGGGTTGCCCGCCGTCCCACAGCTGCAACGCCGGTTGAAGGTGTCTTTTTCCTACGCTAATGACTAATTAGCAGTCTCTCCACTTCGTAGTATAATGACACGAGATCCAGCTCGGAGCCGTCGGGCTGGGATCATTATTAAGCCCCGAAATTGCAGTCGCGCTGGCTACCCTCTTTCTCTCTCACTTTCTCTTCTGGCCTCACAGTAGCGGATTTTGCAATCCTATAGTATTAATAAACGGATTTCTCTTCATCTGTCTATTCGCGCCACGACGAGGTGCCATATTTTATCGAGCGTCTTTGATACGAGTGTGCCGGGTTCGCGGGAGGAATGCTTTCGATTGAATCGTCGGGACGACCAATGCAGTCGCTCGCAGTTTGGGTCAGCTGGGTGCGTCTCGCTGACCTCTAACCGTAATATTATATCGAATCTCCCGCCCCTCCTTCTCCTCTTCCTCCTGCTCCGCGAGACGACTTCACTCCCGTCACCACCCCCTTCTTCCGCTCGTCTATCCGTCCACGTATTTGTCCATCCCGCTCTCTCTCTCTCTCTCTCTCTCTCTCGGTGTCCTTCCTCTCCTCCACCGGACTTTCTTTTACATTTATTTATTTCCTAAACGTCCGTCCCCACCGGCTACTTTATATTTGACATTTTTATTAAACCACCTAGCGACTCCCCTGTCCGTTCCAACGGGATCGCCGGGATACGAAGGGAGACGCGTGGGAGACACGCGCGCGAGCAGCGGGGCCGCGGGGGGGTGGGTCTCTTCCATATTGCTGTTAGGGCAATTTCGTAATCTCGGAAGGGTGCTCCTTATATTGACCGAATAAAAAGTCGTGTCCGTTGCTGATTCGACGATCGAATATCGTCATTTCTCTCCGGGGCTCGACGGTATTCGGAGGCTGACCGTTCGTCGCGTTAAGCCGCGCCGCTCCCGGTAAAGCCGTAACGCTCGGAATCAGTTTGCCATTTTACGATTATGTTATCTCGTAGACGAGAACTGTCGCGCACCGCTCGCGAGAGTGATTTTATCAGCGGAAGATCGAATTTTCTCAAGGCTCCTGCGCCGGGAAATGAAACGCTGCCCACTAATTCCGAGCATCGGTATTCGACGGACGCGACGAAGTTAAATATCGATAATACTCCGCCGCGACGGTGTGCAATATTTTGAAGATCTTTATCAGTGTCTTATATCGCGAACGGCGCATGTAGTGTCTTTTTCTTCGGCATGATGTAAGTTTACGTTGAGAAAATCACTCCTCGTGCGTCTAGACCTCCGAAAATTCTCGAGAAGATACGGAGAGATATCGTCGCAGTAAAGAGTCTAATTTCCATAAGCCGGTCAGTAGCAGTAAAAGACGTCGTAAATCGCGACAGAGCGGAATTCGCCCTTTGCAATTTTGTTTTATAAGCGATCGAAGTATCGATGTTGTCCGCGCTGACGACATCAGCCGAGCCATGAGATAATACAATATTCGTAGTGTCCTTGTGCAGAGCGACCGATCACTCGAAGTGACAAACAAGTCGCAATATCCCGACAGGATTTAACATTCGCGGGAAAAATTTAGTCGCTTTTCTTCGTACTTTCCCCTCTCTCTCTCTCTCTCTCCCTCTCTCTTTTCCGAGACCTTCGCATAAACTGTTACATTTCACTTCGTGGTGATTCCGATCTGAGGAATTTTCTCGGCTGCTTTATTTGACATCACCTTCGCAACAAGCTCTCGCGAGAATGAAGAGAAAAAAGTGTTTTCTTTTTTTCCCCCGGACCTCTTTTGTACATTTTACGTAGTATCGCGCGCGCGCTATTGTCCGCTCCCAAGCGAGGAAGATAAACTTACGATCGCTTTGGGCAAGTAATTTCAATCGGTACAGTATGTGCGAATTTTCACAGCAGCTAGATTTTTGCACGTTCGAAATTTTTCACTGGCGCCGAGTGATTAATTTCCCCCGAATTTTTTATTTGATATTTGGATACCTGTACATTGAACTTTTAATTTGCTCGCGAGCGCCGGCAATTTTGATATTCACTATTTGCCAATGAAACGGACAAAGTAACATCCAATTTTTTTTCCACCGTATCTCTGCAACCATCGCGATCAAACATGATACATATGCGCAACTATACTGTTGCGGAACGCAATGTAAAACGGAGAATGATCACGAGCTACCCCCCCCCCCCCCCNCCCCCCCCCTCTCTCTCTCTCTCGTTCGCTTTCTCTACGCGCTGGCTGCGAGTTCATCCACGACGAACTCGTTTATCGGGTCGGGTTCATTCCGGACGATCGAACAGTTATTGATCGCACAATTAGCATTACCGGGCTTTTCCACGGGTCGGGAAAAGAGCTTAAAAACCGTCATCGTTAGCCGCGTCTTTCCACGGTGTATGGCACGGTGCGCGCTTTTATTATTTCTCCTCTCTTTTTTTTTTTTTCGTTCCACCGCGATATCAATCGGACCAAGAGAGAATCATTAAAAAAAACTAGATCCAGGGTAAAACGGAGCGTACGGATCGTTTGACGAATCACGAGGCGGCTCTTGGATATATGTGAACGTGGGCGGCAGACGCGCGCCGCGGGGCGGGAGGGTGGCACGAGAAAGGGCCGGGGGAATGATGTTTTTTTCCTCGGCGGCGCCTCTTTAATTTGCCCTCCAATTAACGGACGGGGTCCTATTTGAAAAATACCTGCCACGAGGGCTGGCAATTATACTTCCTCCTTTTTTTTGCGTCACGAGCGCGTTATTAGCGCTATCCGTCCAACCCCGCTTCTACCCCCGTCTCCCTCGCGCCCCTTTTTCTCTTTCTCTCCTGCCTCGCGCCTTCGTCTCTCGTTTGCTCTTTCCTACCATCCGCCACCTCCCGCACCACCACCACTGCCATCACCACTATCACCAACACCACTACCACCACTACCTCGCTCACCCATCTCTCTCTCTCTCTCTCTCTCTCTCTCTCTCTCTCTCTCTCTCTCTCTCTCTCTCTCTCNTCTCTCTCTCTCTCTCTCTCTCTCTCTTTCTCACCCTTTCATCCATTTTGTCTTAGTGTGCATGTGCGCTAGTGCGCGAGGGTGGTTTGCGTGGGCGAGCGTATCCGCGCGATTGTATGCGTTTCACGTGTATTACGAAGCACGCGGGTGAAGTGATGCGGCGGTCGGTGGGAAAGAGGAAGAGGGCGAAGAGCGGGGAGGAAAGGTAGGAGGGAAAGGTTCGAGCGAGATACCTAGATAGAGAGATAGAGAAAGAGAGGTGAGACAGAGAGAAAAGGGGTAGGTAGCGGGTGGTAGCGAGAGAGAAAATTGGAACCGGGAGTGCAAGGGGCGACGAGAGGGGGGGGGGAGGGTAACGGTGGCTGCAGGCCGGGCCAGGGAGGGAGGGAAGGAGTAGCGTTTATAACTCGTGCCCGGGTCTCTCCCGGCTTTGAGAAGGCCAATTAGCAGCATAAAGCTGCAGCTCGGCCCCGAGGCCGAGGATGTTTGTATGTAATAATGGATTGTTACTCAAAGTATCCGGCTAATTAATTAAGCCCCCGCCGCACGTCCGCCCGCTCGTCGTCGTCGTTTCGAACGGTGCGGCGACGGCCCACTTCGCTCTCACCCCTTCTGCTATCGTTGCCACCACCTTCACCACCACCCCGACGCCACTTTAACCCGCGAAGTATTACGCGGGGTGGCATCGGAGGAACGTAACCGCGTTCTCGCGATCGCGAACATCGTTTTCACCCGTGACCCTCGCACCAGCTCGACGACGGCTTCGGTCGGACGGGATTGCACTTTTCGCTCGTTCCTCCGATCAATCACGCAATAGCGGCACGCTTGGCGAAATTCCGTGATTCTTACGGCTGAAAAGTGATGAACTCGAAATAATCCGGGTCCGTGATCTCCGAGAGGCCCGAGAATCGCTCGTCGTTCGTTCGTTACGCCCGACGGATGCGCCTGTCGCATCGCGGTTAAAAGACCCCGTTTCGGATGTCGGTAGGTAGGAAAAAAAGGAAAAGAGAAAGAAACGTTACGCAGGCACTCGGGAAAGATCTCAACGGCACCCGTGGCGCAGTGCGTCGGGAGCGATGCTTATTGGAGTCTGGGCGCACGAAGATGCGCCCAGGAACGGTTCCAATTAGCCGCGCTAATTATTGCGTGCTGTCAGCCACTTACGACGCCGGAGACGCTTATAACTGCGGGATACGCGTGCATGGCACGCTAGCCGTCCGCGAAGTTGCCCCCTTATGTATAAACAGCGGTGCGGATATGTGTGCCGGATCCCCGACCGAGTACGATAAAGTTCTCATTAATTCGGGAAATCAAATTTCGGCCGCCGAAATGACCCGGGCTCGTATAATTCTCCCATCGCTCGCGCGTACAACCGGAACTATCGACTCGGGCCGGAAAATTTTATATCGCCCCGTAGCCGACGGATTATTGCGCCGTACCGAGCGGCGAAAAACGTTGGCGCGTTTATTTTAGATCGCGCGCGCGTTTCAGCGGAATCGCGCAAAGAGAAGAAATTATGAAATAATCTCGCGCTCGTTGTTTCGAAGTATTTCCCTAAACGCCGACACCGCACGGGAACACCGTTGTGACTGTTCGACTTGTCCTTTAATGTTCCAGACGGCGCCGTAGCCAAGATCACGATGACTATGGACGTGAGCAAATCCGAGACGAATAAAAATGGCTCGACGCAGCAGGAGTGCGCCGGCTGCGGCAAGACAATTACAGAGAGGTAAGCGCGTCGGCGTTTTCTCTACGGTTTGCGTCTCCTTAAAAAGAGGGGGGAGGGAGGGAGGAAGAAAAAGAAAAGGAAATTATCCCTGTCGTTTATCTCGTCGTACTTCATACCCCGCTAATAACTCTCTCGCGATGTTCGATGCTTCGTTAGAATTTCGAAAGAGCCGGCTCGCGACGCGAACGTCGATCTTTGATCTTTGCTTCCGCTGTAGTTTTCATCCCTTCTCCCCCCCCCCCTTAAGTCGAAGAATCAGGGGCGAATCGTTTTATCGAGAAATATATATATTAGATATCGAGATAAAAGAGAAACTTATATATTAAATATCGAGATAAAAGAGAAACTTCCGAGGTTTAACGGCCGGTAAGAAGGAAAACTGCGGTCGGTTCTTCAGGTACCTCCTCAAGGCCTTGGACCTCTACTGGCACGAGGACTGCCTCAAGTGCGGATGCTGCGACTGTAGGTTAGGAGAGGTCGGCTCTACCCTCTACACCAAAGCTAACCTTATCCTCTGTAAGAGGGACTACCTCAGGCTCTTCGGCAACACGGGATGCTGCGCGGCATGTAACAAACAAATACCGGCGTTCGAGATGGTCATGAGGGCCAGGACGAATGTCTATCATCTCGACTGCTTCGCCTGTCAACAGTGCACTCATCGGTGAGTACGATGAAACGACGGAATTGCTTTCATTATTGGACTCGTTTTTTTCTTTCCTTTCAAGTGAACTTCTCACTAATTTCCTCCTAGCGTGAGACACGTCACTCTTATTGCAAATACAAAAACTTACAAGGCGCATTTGAAGAAAGAACAGGTCTCTCATTTTAAGATCATGCGAAATGCAATACGGATTTCTCAGAAATTCGCGATTTTTGCCAAATTGAACGATAGGACACGATTTAAAAATAAATCATTATTTGTTCGGGGGTGGCCAATTATCAAACCGTGCGACGTAATAACGCAAAGATAGCGATCATGCAAAATTCAAATCGGTAAATTTATGTTGTTCGCTTTCCTTTTTTTCTTTATTTCTTTCTTTCTCTCTTCCTCTTTCTCTCTCTCTCTCTCTCTCTCTCTCTTCTTCTCTCTCTTTCTTCTTGCTTCTTCCCCGTGCTGCTCACGGTTTTCGCGAACGATGCATCTTCCCCGTGTGGACACAAGGAGAGAGCGAGGCAACGGGAAAGCGACTACTGGTGCCGTGAGGCAGAGCCCACTAGGGGGGGAGGTTGCTTTACAGGTCAGCTGGGAAATCACCCTGCACTTTCCTCGCCGTGACCTCTTCTTTCGCTCTCGCGCTGCCATTCTCGGAGTCGGCAGCGCGGTCGGATCAACTTCTTCATCGTGAAACCCCGCGGCACGTCCTCGCGTACATTCACGGCTTCGGTTCTCCATCCGACCGAATGCGCGATGCCTCCTCATCGATTTATCCTCCGTCTATCTTTCTCTCTTTCTCTCTCTCTCTCTCTCTCTCTCTCTTTCTCCTTACCCCTATTATCGTATATTCTTCTCGGCTTCTAAAAGTCAGATTTGAGAACTGTAATCTTGACTGTCGCGGTCAACGAGTTACGTACCGAAGAGAGTTACGTACTCTGGAATGACCGGGCGAAGAATTCCAATTTCAAAGTAGTCTTCGGATTTCATCTTATCTATTTTTTTTATATATAAGTTACTCTTATATATGTGTGTGTATCGCAATATAAGTTTATAAGTTTCCTAAGTTTCTCAAGACGATGTCCTTAGAGGACTTGCCACAGACTGAGGATGAACGCCTTTCTCTCTTTCTCTCTCTCTCTCTTATCCTGTATCTCATCTTCGTTCGATCCATGCCGTCTTTCAGGACCAGTTACGTAATATCCGAGTATCGCTGACATTTTCGCGCTCGATCGAGATTATCGCGGCCGGAACACCGCTGATATTCCTCTCTCTCTCTCTCTCTCTCTCGACTTTCAATATATCATGGGTTTTATACTTCGCGCGGTCCGCGCTGCATCGCACTTCACGGGGCTGCTATCGACGCGGGATCAACCTTCGCGGCGGTCTCGACATCGATCGTAGTGGCGCGTTATCATCCGTTATTCTTTTCTTCGGTCGTTTTAATTATCCTACGGGCCGCGGTATACGGTATACGTGTAAACAATATGTGGTAACGACGCGGCACAGGCTCCTGTCGCGATTCAATGGCGGAAAACCGTACAAACGAGAGCACAAAGCCAGCGAAGCGGTACAATGCTGGCTTACGGACGAAGTGACTCGTTTTTTCGGAGGGGGGAGGGAGAGAGGGAGTAACAACGTCCAGGAGAGAGAGCAGATAGCAGAGAGAGGGATTCGGTTGCTCTATCGACGGAGAATGGTGGGCGGGCGCGGGGAGAGAGGGTGGTATAATGGCGGCCGCGAGGGGTTATGATAGAGGAGCCCGGAGGTGGAGGATGTAGTTCCAAGCCAATAGCAATGGCTCGTCCAGGCGTGCGGCAAACGTTGCACAGCGTCTCAAACAATGTGAACAAAAGAGCATCAATTTTACGTTTTTATCGTCCGGCATTGTCTATCTTCGACAATGCCTCTGCCCGTTCGCTCGCTCGCGCCACTCGTGTAGCGAGAGCATCCCGCGAGGGGTGCGCGGACGGTTAGCTACGGTCGCGTCGCGCGCGTCAGCATCAAAACCGAAGCTGCTGGGCAGAGAGGAACGAGTCGCGGAAAGGGATTCGCGAAGACACGCGCGAAGGGCTTTGTCGAGGGCCCAACCAAGCGCGCACGGCTCGAGGTCTGCGAGCGAATCGAGAATGAGTAAATTGGGACAGCTGCATTATTCAGCCGTTATATTTGTTGTAACAATCGCGTTGCGTGTCAGGGACGATATACGGGCGCAATTAAAGCTCGCGAGCGTGAGCGCGATGAAATATGCCTGATGCGGAATATATTCGGTACGACCCCTCGCGCGCGATCGCGCGCTAAAAAGCAGGTAGGTAAATTTGAAGAGGCCAATTACTCGCAGCGCGCTGCGCGCGTCCTGTAACGAGACGACTTAGAGTTTGCAATTAAACAGCAACAATTACACGGGGTAACTTTAGACTGTAATAACACAGAATAAAGGGTTGCCAGTGGCGGCGACTAGGCTCCCACCCTCCTGGTTAGAGGATGATTTACCGATGCAATTAGCTCTCTCTCTCTCTCTCTCCCTCCCTCTCGCTCGTGTTCTCTCTTTTGCTCGTCTCCCCTCCTCTTTCTCTCTTTCTCTCGCACCCCCGATGTACATGAACACACACGTTGCAGTGTGCGCGCAAGCGCCGCAGCGCGTATCTGCTTCTCCCCTCCGATTTCTTTGCTTCCGTCGAATCCGGTCAAACATAATGACTACTCGATTAAACTTTCGCCCCTGCGACTTGGATTCGATATCCCGTCGGAGCGGAGGCTCTCTCCCGGCGAAATTGCGAGCGACGTGAAATTTCTCATTCGCGGGCGATCGCCGGACGCGAGATCGTATTACGAAAACGTGATTTTCATCGTATTACGCGATATTACGCGTTGCGTACGCCCCGCCTTTTTCTTCCCTTTCTCTCTTTCCTCTTATTACCTCGCTAGGAATACATCGTGTTCATTCGCGTGTGCGTCCGCTCTCGAACGTGTGTGCCGACGTATCACTCGGCAATTCCGCAATTTCCGCGATTCACACACCGCGGTGCGTCGCGAATAAAGATTTTATCCGAGAAAACTGGCGTATACAAATACACGTACACACGGGACAGATGCCACGCATACACACAGCGTCCGTGTTTCGGGTCCGAGACGCGCGCACGAGAAGATCGCTGAAACTTTGATGCGCCGAAGCTCGCGCAGAGACGGTATTACTCTTTGAGGACTATGGCCACGTCGACGTAGCGGCCCGTAAAGTGCCTCTAACGGGGTCACGCATTGCCACCGGTGGTATCATTTATTGAATCGCAGCGGCTACTTTCCGCCTTTGCACCTCGTCGTCGTCGTCGTGCCGATCGAACGTCGTCGTCGTTTACGCTCGCCATCCGCTTCTCCTCGCGTGTCCGTCCTCTTCCCGTCTCTCCCCCTCGCTGCCCCCATTGTCCTGCGGCTCTCCTCCGGCTGCTAGCGAGAAGCCAGGGCTACCCTCGTTAAAGATTCAACCGAGTTATCTGAGCGCCACCCAGATTGAAATTTTCCATGCAGACCGTAGTAGAGTCGTTCTCTCGAGCGACTTCATCCAGCCTCCCGCTTCCCTCGCCAGCACCAGCCATCTTCCGCGTCGATGGTTCACTAACCCCGGTCAGTCGATGTTTCTCAGCCGTCCCCGGCGCCTCCACCGCGAGGGGGGACGGTGATCGATTTAAGGTCACCGCAATCGAAGCGACCGTGACGCGCGAGTCCCTCTCCCGGCGGTATCTCGCGTCCGAATAATTCCCATCGGAAATCTTATCACGCCGAAATTTCAGCGGCAGAGCAGTCTCTAATGAACGAGGTGGATGAACTTGCGGTCAGACGCGGGTTTCATCTCAGCGGAGAGGGGCACGCGGCTACGACGGGGGGCAGCTCCCGCTCGCGGTCTCACCCTCGCGTTCGAGCGGAGCGAAGAAATTGCAACGCGTCGCGGGCTCCCGGGTGCCGTGAAACGTGTCAAAACGGCCGTAAACAACGTGATGTATCCCGCGCGATGTCGGGAGTGTGCGTGCGCGTACGGGCGGGCGAGCGGGGTGGCTCTCTCTGGCAGGCACGTAATAAAAAGAAAATTGAATGGAAACACTTACGGAATTGCGCCAATTACGTAGAGGTGGGCGTGCTAGGTGCGCTCGCGCTGTAATAAAGCGTTCGCACGGCAGCGGCGGCGGCGAATTTGCTCTCATTGCGATGAACGCAGAACGAGAGATAAATCAAATTTTAAACGTTTATGACTCCGTGCGCGCGTTCGCGAGGGGGCGGGTGTTACGCGACGGGCTGCGTAACGGTGAAAATTAATACTTGGGTGGGAAGGACTTCCGACCGACGTGATCTTAATATTTCGCTCGTGACGGTGGATAAAGTACGTCATCGCGTGATTCTCAAAACTCGCTGTTTTAACATAATTTCTCGTTTGCTTCCTCTTTCTCCCTCTCCTTCTCTCTCTATATACGTATGTATATACTAAAAATTATTAATATGTCCTAAAACCAACGTAGCTTTAGTCTTGGTCCGCGCACACAATCACCGACGTTCATTGGAAGAACAATCGATCATGATTGGTCAGTTTGTTTACTGTTTACGTCTTAAGGCAAGGCTGTGGACGAAGGTTTGAACATGACATGTTCCTCGGGACATTCCAAGACGAGAGTTCAAGCGCGAAAATGTCGAGGCGTCAACAGTTTCTGAGGTACAAGCGCGATCGAAAAAGCGAGGCTTTTCGCAAGCTAAACTTCGAACGATCGAATGGGTAACAAAATTATTTTCTTCCACCGAGTTCAAGTGGACTTGATTTTTACAAAAGTTTACTACAGACCTGAATTACTAAAATGTTTACATATATTGAAAAGTAAGCGTCGCCATGAATAAGGACCTCCCTCGGCATTTTCCCACTTGAACTTCCGCCTCAGGATCCGTCCCAGAATCTGTCATGTCGAGGGCATACGTTGATTCCGGGGCAGTTTGTATAAATGAATCATCGCAACGAGATGTATGCGATGGCCGGTCGCAGTCGGTGCCCACCCCCCGGCGTCACGTGGATTCAGTTTCAATACTTGACCAAGGCTATCCGTCCGGCTAACCGCGGTTCGATCAACCCGGATAGAATATTCGTGCGTCCGACGTTCCTTGGACGGCGATTTTGAGAGGCGGGCCGCGCGCGACGACGTATCGCTCGGCCGTGTAAAAAAATGCCGGCTCCAGGTGGAAAATTATGGGGTAACGCTCGGTCTCGCGCGCGCGCGCACCTCGATATCGTTCCATGGCAGACCGTATTTGCGCCGTTTTCGCGAGAAAGGATCGGGCTTTGCGCGGCATTATTCGCGCGCGCATAATGGAAAGTCCGGAATGACTGCGCTCGTGCAACGCGATAATTCTATTGCCCGCGCAATTACGACAGTATCTGCCTCTAGCCAGACGGCCGAAAAAGGTATCCAAAGCGTTACAAGGATTATTTTCGTTTAAGCCGTCCACCACTGCCGTCCGCGAGCCCCCGCCGGATATTAATTTTTTTTCACGCCTGCCCCCACCCCCCGGCCCCCCGCTCGAGCCGCCCCGAGGATTAATGGGAAATGACTAATGGCGAAATACAAATACACCTCCGTCGATTGTATCGCCCGCTCGCATACGCTCGCGGGCACGGCAAAAAGGCCTGTAAAAGTATCAATTATACGCTAACGACGGTCATTATATTTTAATTAATGCGTTCGATTTGCGCGCGCGTTGCACAATTTCTTCCCTTCACTGTGCGCGCGCACTTTGCTGCTTATTATTACAACCGTATTTGCTCGCTGAAATCACGAAGAACACCAGGCGGATGGATGCTGATCCACGACGGTGCATCGGGTGAATTTGAGGGAAACCCCCTCCCCCCCAAAAAATACAACCGTATCTTACTCGCACGTATCGATCACGGCGCTAATTTGCGCGAGGCAATTAACATTGTGCGCGTGCGAATGAAAAATCTAGCGGAACAATTGTCGGGCACATCGAGCGGCAAGGCCGCCGCCGCCGAGGTCGTGGGTGCTGGAGGGAAGGCCGAACGGTGAGGAGGTGGAGCAGGGGAGGAGGGGGATAGGTATCCGATTGGAGTGTGGCGTCATTTAGCAGACGACGCGTATAATAGGGGAAACGAGCGAAACCCGGTATAAGCCGCGCGCTTGCTGCCAGCACGGCCACGCGCGCAGCAACGCGATAATTCTATTTGCCGTGCGATTATGAGAGTATCTACCCCGAGCCAGACCCGACCCGGCGCGCCGCGCCGCGCTCTCGTATTTCGCTCTCGTATTTCCTAGTCCGGGATCAAAGCGGATATGAGAGGCCGCATGCGGACAGAGGACCCCGATAATAATTATTTGTTCGATGCGTTACGATATGCTCGTTATCCAGCGGAACTCCTTTTTCGAACTCTCTCCTACCGCCGAATCCCTCCGCTTTCTTTTCCGCCCTCGGCGTTCGATCGAATTTTTCGGGGGCGGCCGAGTGGCCCTCGACGAGGCGGGGTGAACCTTATCCGCTAATCGTGTTTTCTTTGAATCTTCCCGAGTCTCTTTCACGTGCGACGAGCCAAATAAATTTTATTGTAGGAGAACCGCCGACAAACGTCCCCGGGAATCGCGACGAATGAAATTTCTTTATTAACGCTGGAACTTCCGAAACAGTCGGAATGACCAATTTCTTATTTTTTCTTATAAAAATTACTTCAATTCCCAATGGTGCATTCTCTCTGAGATTTCCCGTGATTTTTACGTCGCAATACGTGAACGAATAAATACTTCTTTTCCTTTGCATTACGTATTTTTTAAGAAATCTTATTTAAACTGTTTCGGAAGAAAGGTGCGCGTTAATTGTTGGTAGTTTTAGTATTAATTATTGCAACGTCGAGAGGAATGGCCCCCCCTCCCCTGATTTTCTTTCGAGGAACCTTTTCAATTAGTGTGTCGAAATGATCGGTCACAGAGATTTATCAATAAGCGTCAGGGAAGGAGAGGGAATAACTTGTCGAATTCGGATTGTCGCATATTCAATGCACTCTCGATGTCCGACACACAGGGTACTCTTTCTGCTTGCAGGTTTTGCGTGGGCGATCGGTTTTACTTGTGCGAGAATAAGATTCTCTGCGAGTACGACTACGAGGAGAGGCTAGCCTTCGCTAATATGGCGTTACAGACGCCCGCCTCATTAGCATACATTAAAAGGCAACTTCCTCCTACACCGACGCCTCCGGGCCAGAACATGCACCCGGGACACAATCCGCTGCAGGCTCATCAAGGTCTGGGGCAGTCGGTGGCTCAACACAATCACGTGCCCAACGTAAGTGCTAACGAATCACGATCCGCGGATCTGCTTGACAAAGCGAACACGGAAACAAACCTGCAGAGTGTTTAGAATTTTTTTGAAAAGTTATATCTGAATATGCGTCCAAAATTAAATTTAAAGGTTTTATGTGTCTTGTGATTTTTTTGTTCTCCAAAATTAAAACTTTTCTCTTCGTTGATTTTCATTATAAGGTCAATATTTTTAAAAGTCCTCTTAGGGAATAATTAGATAAACAATTTTTTACATATAAATTATTTGAAAAATATTAACTTTTTACTCGCTTCATTTAAAGCTGACACTATCACCTTACTTTTTCAAGAATGGAGCTCACTTTTTTCATTATTTTCGATAATCGCGTGTAACGTCTGATTTTGTCAGGTTTCTTCGTTACGTAATTCACAGTTCGCGAGGAAAAAGATTCGCGAGTTCTCGTCGTGTGCGACGTGGGGTGCGTCGTCTCACGTCTTGCGAATCTTTTATGACTTCAGGGTCAAATGTCGGGCGGCGCGCCGACGGTGAACGGGACGGCTATAGGGGTCGGCGGGCCGAGAGCGCCGGGTGACATGAACAACAACGGTCTGTCTGGGCCCGCTCTCGGGCCCGTAAAGCCGCCCCCGATGTCGATGCAGGCGCCGACCAGCTGAAACGAGGCTTCGCCGCCTCTGAAGAAGCTCAGGTGTCTCAGCGGTTACTAAGACCGACGGGGAGTTCTCCTCGCTCTCTGTGGAGATAATTGAATATTTCAAGCAGCGGGGAGGAGGGAAGGACGAAGGAGCGGGACGAGAGAAGTATACGTTGCACCGCTGAGAACGCCGAAATGGACAGAAGGGGTCGTTGAGGGGTCAAATAGTGACGGACCGGGGGTGGGAGGCGGGAGGATGGGGCGCGGAATGCGCGCGTGAAGGATCAGACGCGAAACGGAGTCCGAATTCGGGTGCTTCGGTGGACGAAGTGACGTTCGAAAGTCGGAGATTGGAATCACTGTGATCGTGGAAAATGAACAAATTTCATGGCGGATATGTTAATACAGTAGGACACGCGCGAGGTGCAGGCTAGAGATCGCTCGGTACACCGTATTTACGAACAGACACCCACGCACACATATACACGCGTACACCGCACACATCGCACCCGGACACGCAGACGTCCAAGCGACGTCGTGAGATTCCCCTCAAACATCGTTTGGCCGTTTGCGTATACCGTTCGGGGGCTGATGCACACATCTGCATCTTGTAAGATACGACGACACGAGACACACACACACACACACACGTAAGGATAAATTAGATGATTTATGTAAGATATATTTCTAGCGAGGGAGAGACACACGAAACACGGGAATGAATGTGGCTCTCAGCGAGTGCGTGCGTGCATGTGTGAGTGGCGGAGTCACCTGTAAATAAATCTATGTCGTATTCGACTCCGCGCGTGTGAGAAAGAGAGAGAGAGAGAGAGAAAGAGGACAAGAGGAAAAGGGAAGACGAAACAATTACCAGTATACGCAGGCCCACCAAAATGACTCTTTTATCCCGCTCGTGATACCGCCGTCGTCCATCCGTAAGGATGTGGAGCGCCAATTCGGAGAAGAAAAACTGTGAGAGAAAGAAAGAAAGGAAAGGAGAGAGGGAAAAAGGAAGACGAACTTTCGGCGAGAGCGAAGAGGACACGAGGGGTTCTGTAACACGTGCCATAATCCTGCGATCTCTCGTTGCTCAGCCGGCCGAAGGAACGCTGCTAGGAAGAGGGAAAGGGAAAAGTAAGACGATAATTATTTTGTATTTCGCGCGATCGCTGGGCGAATCGGTCAGCGCGGGTCTTCGATTATCTTCCAGTGCTCTCGCGCGCGCGTCTCTCTCAAATTCATACGCCGCTAAAGTAATTTTTCCCTCATCGCGCGTAGCATTTGGAAACGGACTTGTGGCGACTTCGGTCGACATTAATTTTCGTGTCCCTCTAGTCTCGTGAAATTTTTCCGTTATGTCGCGCGGTCGTTGGTTCTCGCGTCGGCGTGCTCGGACATGCCGTCGCGAGACAGTCGATACCAAAGAGATAATTAAAGACATTAGGTTAAGAACCCCTCGGAGCGAGCGCCGCAGAGAGAGAGAGAGAGAGAGAGAGAGAATTTTGGACAGCCCGACGCGCGTCACGGCAAATTATTTTTCACAGGCATCCACTCCGGCGAGTGCTCGCGAGGAGCAACGGCGGATTATCGTATGGGTCCCTCTCCCCCCAATCGGCCCGGAATCGCTCTCGTTGGACAAGCGCGAATCGGAAGAGCAGATTTCATCTTTCAACGTTCTACCGAATCCGCCGAGAAACTGGCGATAATTCTCGCGAGTTTCTCGCGAGTTCGAGATGCGTTCGAGATGCAGTCGTGGACGGTCCCGCGGGTCTCGAAATAACTCTCGATCGAACTGGGAATCCTCGAGTACGTTAATCCGCCGGCGATGATGAAGTCGCGAGCCGGGATGGCCGTCGGAGCGACGAAGGGGCTTAGTCACTTAGCTTTAACGCTTCAATGCCAAAAATACGGGCGGCGCTTATCTATACCAAACGCCAAACGGCACACACACACACACACACACACACACACACACACACACACACACANCACACACACACACACACACACACACACACACACACACACACACACACACACACACACACACACACACACACACACACACACACACACACACACACACACACACACACACACACACACACACACACACACACACACACACACACACACACACACACACACACACACACACACACACACACACACACACACACCTTTCATAACGAACCTTCGTGCGAAGCAGGAGGGAAGGGAACCAACGAGAACGCTCTTGCGCGCCGTTCGCGTTCGTCACCGCGCGCAAACACTATTAACCGCGAGCTCTCGCGAGTTAACGCTACTTACCGTGAGTAATTTCCCGCGACGCCGGAAGGTACCGGTCTCTATTTCATTCTCGCCCCCCTCCCCCCCCCATGTATCCGGGTTTTCTCTCGTTCGCGACCGACGGTTCCCGTCGGTTGCACCGACGACGACGTCGTCGTCGCTTCGTGTACAATGCACCGTTGTTTAAGCAGCCGCGTAGAATCTCTCTGACGCCGAAAGGTGGACACAATTTCTTATTATCCCCAGCAGATACGATAGTGCCAGACAACCGTCCGCGTTGCGACTCGTCGTTCTGTGCCAGGTTAACGGGGTTACTCGATCAGTCCTGAAGCGGCCGCGTCTCTCGAAAAGAGACACGCGGAGGTTGAGGATATCCGCCTTTAGTCGCGTATCCCGCCGTCGAAGGGCGCGATGAAAGTCCCAGCGGGGAAGGAGACGCGTCCGTTCCGGAACGAGCGATCGTCGGTGCAACCGATTCCATCGGGAGAAACGGAGTCATCGCCGATGACGCGCACGAAATCCGAGAGAGAACGCAAGCGTAATGGGAAATTAGTTTGCACATCGAGTACTTGTAAATTACCGAGCAACAGTGGATCGCAACCCGACCGACTATCGTACCGCGTTAGTACAAAGATCCTGTGACATAGCGGAGAGAGAGAGAGAGAGAGAGAGAGAGAGTCGGGACGATAGAGGCGACACAGTGACGAGCGACGGACACTGTCTCCCACGTAAGCGGAGAAAACGAGGGACAATTCTTTCCCGTTTTTTATCCATCTGTATATAATATCACTTAACTAGGGCTCTATTAATATATTTACGACCGCTCCCCTTCGCGCGGGGGCTCCCATTACTACCGAGAAAATATAACATTCTTATAAATACAACCTGGTGCATTCCAAGGACGTTCTCATTTTATTTCGCAGCCGAGAGGCAGACGGCGCCGGAGTGCGAGTTTAAATCCCCCCTCCCTTCCGACACCACCCCCGGCGCGGTTCTCGCACGCGTTCCACGCGCGCGGGACGTCGCGCACGCTTCCTCGTCGTCATCGCTCCCAGTTCCTGCGGCTCCCTCTTCTTCCTCACCCCGGCAACCCGCCTATCTTCCTGTCACGTAGCGAGCCGAGATCGAGGTAAAGCTCCCAGCTCTCACATAAGTTCACCGATCCGATCGAGGATCCCATTCAACGAGCGAGCGTGTTGTGAGGGTGAAGAGGACGGATCGCCGGCGAGGGTGGCGAGAGAGTGGAACAGCAGCGGCTCGCGCGAAGCCTAATACGAGAAGGGTAGGAACGCGATTTCCCTAATGCCCGCCAGACTGCGGTGCCGAATGTTATTATGCGCGGTGAAGACTTTATAATGGGACGCAGAAACTCCTTAAAACTCTCGCCCGCTTACGGATACGCGCCTCCGAAAATGTGCCGCGTGTGCGGCGACGCGCGCTCCCGAGAGCCGTAACTGGAAACTTATGCCGCCACGATTGCGTTACGAGGTCGTTTCCGGCTCTATGGGTTGTTTCATTTTTAGGATTGCGCCCCCGAGTGGCGCGGTGCGATCGGCCGCGTTATAACGCCGTTGAAACTGTCCCGCTGGAAAAACTGCCCCGCGCGCGCGCGCGCGCGCTCGCCGTAATAAATCGCAGCTCCACTGTAATTAACCGCTCGGTCAAAGCTTACTGTAGCGACGGGGTCGTTAACGAAGTCACTTTGTTCGATGGAACGCGCGATGATTTCGCGATTAAAAAGAGAGGGGCAGAGGGGAGAGAAAGAGAGAACGTAATTACAGTCACGTTCGTCGCGTAACATTCTTTATTTCTCTTTTTTTTTGCGATTAAACCGCGACAGCGTTAAATCACGATTAACTTCGATTAATTTTTTTACAAGAACGGCACGGAAGTCCTTTCAATTTGTACTCCGCGCTATTCACCGGCGATGATATTATCAAAAATAATACCCGCCTTTAATGCCTTCGGGGCTCGGAAGGGGTTAACAATTTCGGCTCGCTTCCGGTGCGTGCTCGGGCGAATTAATCCCACGTCGCGCGAGTGGCCGCGACTCGTCATCTCGACCCTCCCACCACTACCACCGCTGCCACAGCCACTACTACCACCTTCACCACCGCACCACCACCACCACCATCAACGTCCACGTCCAGAGTCGCATTAATCACGTCGAAGGCAGGCGGGGGCGAGGGTGGCGCGAGACCTAGGAATGAAGGGAGAACGGAACCCCTTAAAATAATCTGGCCCGAAATGAAATCAGCCAAGGCAATTTCCAACCCCCCCCCCCCCGTCGTATCCGACGGCGATGTTAACAGCGGTGGCGGTTTTATCCTTCCAGCCGACGGGCCCACGGCCATCCCTCCTCTCCTCGACCACCCCCGATTCCGTCGCAGTGCAACCGACAAATGACGACGCGGCAACCCCCTCGCGGCGGCTCACGGAATTAAAGATCACGAGATAAGGGTGTCATCCTTCGCTATGCATTATGTGTTCGGCAAAAAGCTCGCCCCCGGGCCATCCTGCCGTTCCTCCGCCTCCCTCCGCCTCTCCCCATCTCTCCCTTTCACTGCCTGTCTTCTTCTGGCGCGCGCGCTTATTTCGGGGGGTGACGAGAGAGAAAGAGGGAGGCGGTGAAGAAAGGAAGAGGAGAGAAAGAGAGAGGGTGGAAGGTTCCAATTAATCTACTTCGTCCATTTTTTGCCCTTTCAAGGCATCTCCACTGGCGTTCCTCTCGTATCGTATCGACATTCTCGTACTAGAAACGCCGCCCGTCCTCTCTCGAGCACGATGTAGATATAATGAAGAGGTACCTCGAGTGTCTCTCGCGAGTTTGTGCAGAGGTTTTTCTTAGAGACGTACGCGACGCGTTGCACGAGGGTGCGTAGCTTATGATCCTCACATCCTCCTCCGAATCCAGACGAACGAGATGGCCGCGACCGGTAGCCATATTTCAAGTTTTATCGCTTGAAAACATTAAGGGGGCTCACGTCGAGCTGAGCTAACTTACGACGCGAATTCGTCGGTTCGAAATCCAAAAGTGAGCATTGTCGCGGTTACGCGCGACTCCCGTGAAGAAAAATGTTCCGGAAGACAATCGCTGAGTGCATGAAGATATCACGGCTCAAGGCTGCCAAGTAAGTACGCTTTGAATTAAGATACATTTAAGTTCCCTTAGAAACGGGTGAATTTTTCTACGAAATGGAGAAAGAAGAGGAAAACAAGGTACCTCTACAATCTCTGGCCATGTTATTAGACGCACTTCAATTTTTTTAATAGAGCACAGGTTAGGAAGAGAAGAAAAGCTACTAATTTTATTTTTACTTATGATTATAAAATTAATTATGGTGTCAATCAACGCTTTTATCTCCGCAACTTTCTGAGTTGTCAAATCACTTATTTTATCCATAATTTTTGTAAACAATATTAATAATATTTTTCATACAAAAATTTATTTTTCTGTTAGTTAAGTAAGAAATTTGAAGTCACAAGTAAACAAATATAAAACTAAATTTCAATTGATACACACTCAAAACACTTCTGTTCTCGTTATTATCAACAATGCAACTAGCGCCTCATACTTGTTCAAAGTCGTAACAGCCAAATGAAATGACGTCATAAAAAATACTTTTTATAGAATAACGGTTCCTTGACATGATTCGACCGATAGATGAGCCGTATTACAAAGCTGAAAGCTCGGAAGTCAATGAAATGTAAAAAATTGAGGTGCATCTAGTAATGTGGCCAGAGACTTTACGTACGGCACGATCTGAGCGAAATCGCTAAAATCGTGAAATTTGCGTGCTGACATAGAAGAGAGGGATTAACTGTCTATATAACACAACTGAAATTTACCTAAATATGTGAGCTAAAAACTAGGTATAGGGGCAAGAAAAATTAACTAAATTTCAGCTGCATTATACGGACAGCTATTTTTTACCCGTGAGAGAGCTAGTTTTTAGCCACGGGAGCGAATTATTTTTTCCCACGAAAGAATACGATTTGTCGAAACCGGTTAGGTCAGATTGTTGCCGGTCTCACCCGGCTCGAAACTCTGAAGCGAGCGGTGAAGAGAACAGCGGGAGGACGAAGATCGCGACGGCGACAGTGTGGAAGGGATCGTTCAATGTCGCCGGCGAAAATCGAAGTGGCCGGCGCTCCCCGACCGGGAACCGCGTCCCCGAAACATCCTGAAACAATCACACGCTCTCCGGCTCCGTTAGTACCTCCCGAGTGTACACACGGAGCCTTACACACGGCCTTCGGTTCGAGCGCGGGAGCGAGGCGCCGTAAGGCCGTGCGTTATGTATAGGGTGTACCGAAGGAAATAACCGTCATCTGTATTCGCGATAACATCGTAATTGAATGCGGTTGACGGGGATTTGCAGTGTACGACGGCCGACCACCAGCGGCCCCACAAGCGATTCCCTCCCACACCGCGCCCGCTCTCTCGCACTCTTCTTCCTCCTCCGTCGTGCTCTTCGTTCGCCC
>NW_014555522.1:116739-126739 GCF_001313825.1 Dinoponera quadriceps
CCCCCCCCCCACACGTCTCGTCAGTATTCTCTTTCCCTAGCCCTCTGCTGCCCCCTTCGGCTTACTTTTCCTCCTTTCGTTTCTCCCTGACATTCTTTCATTCCCGCCTCGGAAGTGAATTTCGAGGACATTGCGGACACACGCGCGAAATTACGGTCCGTCCGGCTCGGAAAATCGCGCGCGCCACCTGTCCGGGAAAATTGCGAATGCACGTATCCGAGAAAACCGGACCTGTCTCGTGTGGACGATGATTTTACTCCTCGACGTAAACTTGCGCGCTCCGCTCGTTCTGTGCCTGTCTCTCTCTCTCCCCCCCCCCCTCGATATTCCTCATNCTCGATATTCCTCATTTCGCAGCCAATCTTCCATCGCCATCTCCTCTTCCGTTCTCCCGTTGTTTGCTTTTTCTATCCCCCGGCTTTCTTAGCCGCCCTCCCTCGTTCGCCCTCCCTTCCTGCCTCACCTCATCCGCTCACCCAGCCTTCCTTCGTTCACTTTTTATCTCCCGGGGGTGGAGCATTAATCATATCAAGGCACGGGAAATCTACTTCCCCGATATTTAGGGTGTGTCGTGGTATTGTCACACGTGTGCGCACACGCGCGCGTGGACACGGAATTCTGCGGGGGGAGAGGCGGAAGTAGCGAATCGTGATGCGAAGATAGTATAGAGAGGAGCGAGGTTTATGAGAGGGAATTTTCGTTGAGGAGATCCCGCGGAGACGACCGTTCTCGGTCACCGTTTCTTCCGTTCGAGACGCCTTGCCTCTGACCTTTCGCGACCAGGCGACACGGGGTGAGTGTGTGTCTCACGAGATGGATTCGGGTCGATACGTCGGCGCTATTCTAATTGTGTCGCGACACTCTTAAATCTATTTACGTCGGCACATGCACACATATGCACACGTACGCACACAGGGACCGTCTCTCGAAACCACCGGGCGCGTGTTTTATCCTTCGCAGAAAAATGGCACACTATTTCACCATCTTACACAGGAGTTCCGCCGGTTCGACCCTTTTCTCACCGAAGATGTCGGGACACCTGTAGTTTTCGAGTAATTGACATTTGGAAATACGGGGTCTCCAGAGCAGGGGGGGGGGGGAATAAATTTCAGGAAAGAAGCGACAATGTTGCTTCCCGTCAGATTGGTCGTAGTGGTCGCGTTTGAAAAGGTGGTTTCTGAAGGGGGCATCCTGTGTATGATTTAAATATACAATTTTCCACGTGCATTCCTCGATGTTTCTCGCCGCAGAGGTGACCGTGGGGACTTTCGGTGGACACCCTCGAGGCTGGAAAAAAAACGGATCGCGCGCATCGCGCTAATCAACGGAGAAGAGCTCGTTTTGCGATCCGGGATAGCGATCCTTGCATGCGGAATGCGCTGATGGGAAATACTTGTTACGTCGTGGCTACTGTCACGGCCGCTGATTGGCGCATGACCGTTGGATTTCGCGCTTTATTAATGGCCGTCCGTCGTCGTCCTTCTCCCTCGCGCTCTCCCTTATCCTGCGTGGTTCTCGATCTAGGTTTCACCCCGTCTACCCCACCCCTTTCGGGTTATATCGGCTGTCCTCCGTTTCCGCGCCGCGACGTCCGGCGCCTGCGCCGCCAAATTATTTACGGAATCTCGTTTTTCGCGCCCTGATTTCGTTCGCCCCGAACCCGTGACGCAGATCGAGCGGGATATTATTTCAGGAATATCGTGAAGATCGATCGCGGCCCGGCTACTTCGCTAACTCGCCTGGCGTTCATAAACAATTTAGCGCACACTCTTCCCGTTTCAGGATGCAGAAAGAAAAGCGAGAAGTCCGCAGCCGGGCTATCTGGACCATCGTTCGTCAAATATGTAATATTATCGACAACTTGACGGACCTCGCTTTATTGAATATCTGAATGATATAGAAGAATCGAGTGATTATTCTAAATTATATTCTGTGCAGAGAAGGGTGGGAGAGAGAAGGAGAAGGGGAGGAGCGAGAGCTATCGTATCAAGGTGAAAATTGATAATACATCAAAGGGTTAATAAACGTGTTTATTATATATGTTTACCTCCATCATGGTTTCGCCGCTATAGTTAATCTATAGGTCCGTCCGGCGTATATATCGGCATATATTGCGGCCTTAGACAGAATACAACGGGATATACGATGTAGAATAATGTGGAAATAATTGCTGAGCGCGAGAGAGAGACTGATTGAACGATGTACATATTAAATCGTTGCATACTATTTCCTGATAATCAATGTAGCAACGATGCGTTTCTATGTTCGATATAATAGCATCGTTATATCGCGGTTACATAAATCAGTGATGAAGTCCGAGCTACAAGCTCTCGCTGCTTGTAATATTCCGTTTACCGGATTTCCGCGAGCGAACGAGCGCGCGCACGCTTGTAGAAAATCATAATTATGCGAGTTTCGATTGTAAGCCTGTGAAATCGCATCGTAATTGTCCAGCATTTTCGTCTCGCGGCACATTAATGACGTTACACGGGCAGCGGCTATCGACTGGTCGCCGGGAAAAAAATACATTAAGGGGCATTGAAAATGCCCTATCCAGTTGGACGTAAAGGAGCGGAATAATTCGTGATACCGGGATTTTCGCGAGATACTTCACCGGACAGTTGACGCGAGAAAGCAAGGAATTTCCGAAGGATTCGCACGGAAGATCGGATTTGGCTGGAAATTTGGTAAGCAAAGAGACAGAAGACTCAAGACCAAGTGATCCCAGCGATCACTGGCAAAGTAACCATGAGTTCACATAGAGTGACCCAAATTGTCCCATAATAGCCAAATATGTCCTGTAAATTTGAGCCTAATCGGATTGGTTCTTCTGGGTGCGGCATTTTCAATGCCCCTTAGGCCTAGTTTTTTACTTTCTGCTTAACTTGTGGTTTAGACTTAAACTGATGATAACGCGAAAGTTGTGTTCCACCGTTAAACTGGTGGTTTCCTAGTGGTAACTTTTAAAGTTCACTGATTAACCATGAGTAGAAAAGCATAATCTTTATATTATCATCAGGTCAAGCCTAGGCCAGAAGTTTGCCAGAAAATGAAAAACCGAGTCTTCGTATATTTTAGGGACGGACCTTTCGATTTTATCGAGCGGATCGCGATTCTGTGGCCACATAATTTCGAATTAAATTTCCCCGCGTTTGCTGAATAATTGTGCGTAAGCGGGACGCCGGGAGACTAACCTTCCTTACCTCGAAGCCCCGAAGTCTCGTTTATCGTATTACCAAGTACCATTCGCGAAGTAGAGAGAGCTTCAGCGGAGCGAGAATAACTATTAGCGCGGCTCCTGCGGAGGATCTCACGTACGAGGATACAGGCTCGGAATGGCCGAGGAGACAAACCAAGAATACCACCTTCGGGAATACGGACTAACGATCTACCGATGCGTATTAATAGTCTCGATGGGTGCTAACTGTCCCGCCACTTAAGCGTCGAAGTCTGGCGGTCGAATATTTATGCCGCTCTTCGTAATGGCCTCTCGACGAAAGTTCTCGAGACCCATCGAGAGAGAACTGCCTGAGATCGAGGGCGCATTACGCGCTCGATATCGCAACGCGTAAATACGCGTTTCTCAGCTCGTTCGAGATCCTCCGAAAATTCCTTGCTCTCTCTCTTTCGCATCAACTGTCGATATGGTGAAGTATTTCGCGAAAGTCAGATCCCGGTGTCACGAATTATTCCGCTCCTTTACGTCGGAGACGCTTCTCGACACTTACCAACGTTCGACAACGTATAAGTGATATCCGAAAACTGACGAGAGATATCGATCGGCGGACTCTCCTTCGGACGCTTCGCGGAAATTGGATTTCCCTATTTCGTCGGCGTAATTCGCGACAGGAAAATCGACTCGCTGCCGCAGATTTTACCGTCTATAAGTGAACGGTGAGTCGCGTTCCCCGTCGTTCTCCCTCGCGCGCAACTCTTCTCCGCGCCGTCCGTCCGTCACTTTTCCTCCCATCGCAGCCCCGAGGACGGGGAGAGACCGTTCACGGATTTTACGAGGGACTAGAGTCGAGTATCGGTGGGCAATTATCCGCGAAACAAACAGGTCCGCGAGGGAAAGTCTAACGACTGCCGGGGTCTTCCCGGCGATTACCTCAAAGCAAACCGCCTAACAAGACATTGTTCCGAATAGCTTAGCCATTCCCGCCCCGGCCGCCTCCGTGTGGTGGCCTCTTTTCCACCCTCTCACCCACTCTCGCGCGGGAGCTCGCCTCCACGTGGAGGCACCACCGTATCCACCGGGACAACCGAACCCAGCAGCACTTAACAACCCCCGGTCTGACGACGGTCGTTAGTAACCGACGTTGCTCCTTCCACCGACAGATCTCCACTTCTCCCCCTCCCCCCTTCTCTCTCTCTCTCTCTCTCTCAAACCTCGCATCGCGTCCCGAATTTAAATCTATGCGTAACAGCGCGCTCCGCCGATGACGATAACGAGAGCTTAACCGTTATATACATCGCACAAGGGGCGGGACGGATTTCAGATATTAACACGTTTTCGCTCTTCCTCGTCGCGAGACACGCGAACTCGCGTAAACGAAAAATGTGACACGCGAGTGTACCTCCGCTGCTATCCGCATACTCGAGGTCTTTGTTGACTTTTCGCGATTTTTGACGTTCCTTCGCTCTCTCTCTCTCTCTCTCTCTCGAGATGTGAGTCTCTATTAGGTAAATAAGAATGATCCCGAGAATGCGCGCCAGCGGGATATTAATACTGTTTACGAAAGCTCTCGTATTTAGGCTTTCGATAGAACGGATACGGGCGGGAAAGGGAGATTTCCCACAAGAGGCAGAGGTCTCCGCTCTCGAGACTCCATGCCTACTCCTTTAAGAAGTTCCCGCCGCTATATACTCAAGTACATGTATATATATATGTGTGTGCGCGCGTTAGCGCCATTATCGCCATCCGCGATAAGGTCCCTCGGGTGATAATATATTCCGGCGCAGGCATCTCGGGAAAAAAATACAGATTAAGGCTCCTAAGCACGGATTTAACGCTTATTTATACTCCGCTAAGTGCCGGCATTACCGCGTATTACGATCCTAATGGTCGCTCGAACTTTTTCACTGTCACCTGCTTCGACATTTTCTCCTGCATTTTCTCCGCTTCTCCCTCCCTCCCTCCCTCTCTCCGAGCCGATGCCTGGACCGAAAGGAAAATCCTTTCGCCGCCGTTTCTCCTTCTCTCTCCACTCCCGCGTTTTCGTCGTAATTTAGCGCACAAATTTCTTCGTTCTTCGCGCGGAGAGGGGGAAGGAGAGGAGGAGGTGGGTGAGTGGGTGGTTCACCGCGGGAACATAATTCTCGCAGACGTTGTATCTTCGGCTTTCGAACTGGGTGTATCCGGGGCTCGCGCGGTCGCGCACGTTTCGCTGTTTCTTGCAGTTCGTGCCATTAACGATCCTAGAATACCTCGTATCCTCTGCCTTCTGCGCGAGGCGTGCGTAACCCCCGGTGGGTGGTGTACTCGGGAGCTCTTAACAGGCGATGGGAGATAAGAGCGAACGGCTTACGAGCCCGTCAGATTCCAAGTACCGCGATTCGGTACTTCGTGTCTATTCATTCGGCTCTTTCCACTCGTGGAAATTCCCCGGGCCGACTGTCGGCGGAGAGAGGCGTTTGATTTTGATCACCGCGAAGCGCGCGGCAGTAACGCCGCGTTCGTTTCTTCTCTACCGTCGGGCCGACGCGGGTGAAACTGCGTATACCAGCGCGAGCACGTGGCACACCGGTCTTACTTTGTTACTGCGTCGTTAATTTTAACGTTCGTTACGTGCCGACGCTTTCGCCAAGTTTTTCCGCACCTGGCGAGACTCGGCCGATTCGACGACGTAAGCGTTCGTTCGACGAGAATGAGAGAATCTCAAGAGGATGATTCACGGGGCCGCCTTTCGGGCGACTTCTCGCGAAGCGGAAAAGTGACGTCGCTTCTGATCGAGCTGCGTGGAATTCTCGAAATCGTGGATTCACGGGTCTCGGCCGCGCTCTCGCCGCCGGTCTCAACGAGGAGACTCGGGGAGAGCGCCGAGGACATTTATCGTGACCGAGGGGACGTGGCCTAAAATCGAATTGCCCGCACGTAATTATTCGGTCTCCTTAGCGTAATCGCGGCGAGATTATCGCCTATCTTGCGGCTCGATTCGTCGTCGTTAAAGGGAACGCTTTCATGCCACCCCGGGGAGCACGTTGGGGACATTATGGCTAGTAGGTCTGCGGAATTAGTAAGAGCCAAGAGAGAGAGAGAGAGAGGTGATGGCGATCCTCGATTCGATTCATCATCGCCGCCGCATTCGCCGTAGTGACGCCGATGCTATTCGTACTTCTTTCAAATTTAGGGGACACCGCGTGACGTCATTTTCTCCGTTCGGGCGAGCGTGAATTTGAAGGAGACTCGAGCGACTCGCCGTGGACGCGATACGTCCCGTGGAAGGTCTCCGGCGCTGGGAGATCGCATCGATTAAGTCGATATAGGCCTCCCGATGGCAGTGAACCTATCAAACGGTTACTCCGCTGCCGTGTCAGGTCCGTGGAGTGAAGTAAAATGGACTCGAAGGGTTATGGTTAGCCATCCGCGGGCTTATGGGCCGATCGCTCCGCCGATGGAATCAGCGTTTTGCCACCGTCCTCTCCGCCGCTCATAATCAGTTTTAGATTAATTAAATTTTACGGTCGCTATCGTCGATAAACATTAAATTTAACGGGCCGCTCCTGCCGCCCGGCCGTTACGGCTCGTTATACGAGCTGTACGCGCGCCACGGGCGTTCACGCGAAATACCTATCGCGCATCCGCCACCCCGATGCTTCCGTTGCGTTTTTACTTTATCGCGTGTGTCGCGGCGAAAGGTCGATCGCGAGCCGCCCGACGGGGATGCACGCGTCCCGGGGTTCGGATTCGCGGATAACCGGTCGATCAGCCCGGATCCACGACAGGTGTGATATTCCAGGTAGTACGTGTTAGTTTCATGGGACGTTATAATTGAAATATATGTAATATTTCGTAATTGTATTATTACGTACGTTTCAAGAACGCGTATGAAACTAACCGCGCTACCTCTGGGAAGCTTTTGACCTTTTGCTCTAAGCAATAAAATGTAACGTAATTTCTGACTGAAGGCGCGTTTCCCGTGCCGACGAAAAGTCACAATAACGCACTTGAGTCTGAGGAATTGCGACGTCCGCTAATGCTCGGAACGCCTTTCGCCAGAAATTATGTTACAATTTAGAGCAAAAGGTCAAATGCTCACTATACGTCTATTGTGGATCCGGAATAACGTTCACCATGTTTCACAGTAGGATTTAGAGTCGTTTTTCTAATTCACGATCGGGATTACACTCGGCATTAAGGCTCCTGACTAAACTGAAAAAAGATCAGGTAACTACCAAGCCTGGGTCATAGTTACTAAATGGTTTAAATAAAATAGTTTCAAGTAAATGTAAGATGAATATAACCAATTAATTTGGTGAATACAAATACAATAATCTCAGCAAGGTAACTATTATCAATTTATGTGGTACGTTTATTAAACAATTTGTTAAATAAAATTATTTTATTTATTAATGCTTGTAAAAGAGAAAATTGTGTGAAAGATTCGTCGTAATATTCCGACGACGCTAACATTGAATTCAAATTCCCGCGATTTTTGAATGCTTCGAGAGAACTCTGGAGACACCGAATCCCCTGAATCCCACTGTTCATGCTGTAAAGAATTTCAGAGAAAATTAGGATCGCGATTGACTGGGCGAATCGAGCCGGGGACCTCTCGCTCACCAGACGACTGTGCTACCGCCTAAGCTACTCAAACTCTTGATACCGATGCACTCTCTTTTGTTCTCTTACGGGATGTTATCGTCAAGAATATTTAGTAATAGTTACCAAATATTTAGATAAAAGTGTCAAATTATTTGGTAATTATTACTAATTAATTTAATCATTGGATAAATAATACCACATAATTAGTAATAATTACCAAATTATTACTTGGTTCGACTTAACAACAATACGTGTACTACTAAAATTATTTTGTAATTATTACCAAACAGAGTTGGTAACTATTACCACATTCGATACTAATTATTAAATATCGCACTATAATACTCAAATGCATTCGTTAACTATTACCAGACATTTTTTCAATATACTTGCTGCAATCGTCTTTGTTTGATGACGTCAGAAGCGAGAAAACACCAAAAATTCTTACCTTTTACATTCAAATGAAAAGATATATCCACAAAATGACATTTACGATTGATTTAGCATGTTTGTAAGATTGCCCAAACGCTTTTCTTTTACTCGAACAACCATAACAATAAATAGTCGTAAAATTAACATTGACCAAATCATGAAAGAATGATTAGAAAGTAAAGTTGTACGCCAACAAAGTAAGGTTCTATGCAACTATATATTCAATTATTATTTAATTTTGCAACTTTATTCCGCGAACTAGATTGCACTTTCTGCTTTTAGAATAAATGTATAACCTAGCATTGTCGGGAAAAGGAACGAAATTCCAGCGCAGCGCTGGTTCAGCTAAAACGATCGGGCCTATTAATTCGTGGCTTACCGTCGGCCCCGACTTACGTGCGAATTATCGGCGACACGGGGGCACGTGGAACGCTCACTATTGGGGGTTAAGATATCATCCCGGTCGATGGGTCGGCGATGCGCGAGTTTCAGGCGAATCGTTACCTTGCGGACGCGAATTGGTTTCGTCGGTCAGGACGGTGGCGCGATGCGACGCGATGCGGCACGGTACGACGAGGCGACGAGCAGGTCGGGGGTAAATCTGGCGAAAGCGATAATTAAATTAATTAGCTACCTCGAGGATGCAAGGATGTAGCGTGGCGACCGAGAAAACGGCCGCTCTGCCTCTCGTTCGCTCGTTTTCTCTTTAACGGTCTTAATTATCAGGGACTCTCCAACCTACTCCTCCCTCCCTCCCTGCCTGCCTGCCTACCTACCTATCGCGCCCTAACCCTCTTCATCGCCCTTTTCGTCCCTCTTCTAGTCTGCAATACCGGCTCTTTCACTCTTACAGCCGCTCACCAGGCCCGTGTCTCTCCGTCCTTCTTCCGGCTATTTATTAGGTTTTTACTTATGGAGCCAGTCGCGTTGCAATCGTCCGATCTGGACCAGCGCGCGATCGAATTTTCCCATTATCGTCTGCCCGCACGACCGGACGAAACTTTTGCCGGCCAAACGCGGCCCGCCTGCCTGCCGGCGGGCGGGACGGCCCGGTTTCCGTGAAAGAAGCAAAGCACTTCGGGTAATTAGAAACGGAATTATATTCCGCCGCGTCCTGTTTCAGTTTATAAACAAGGATTCTTAAATGAAGTTCCCTGGGAGCTGGCCGCTTTAATGCCCGGCCCAATGCGTTTCCCGCGTTTCGATCCCGGAAACCTGGTATGCTCGCCGCGTTTTTCTCGAAGTCCCGCTCTCTCGATTTGCAAGCGCGAGTTTTTCTTTAACTCTTTCTTACGACCGTGCACTCGATAGAGAGTATCGCGTCTCGGCTACCCGAAAATGTCAGATTTACAAATCGAGTACAAGTGTGGACGAAAGAATGATTACAAATATGTCTTCCGAATATATCCCAAGCTCGTGTTCAAATCCCGATTCTGCATTAACTCTGTCATAGTGGAATCGTTTGTCTACGATTTATCCACCATCCATAATTCTTGTCTGTCCGTCAAATCAAAACGAGTTCTTAATAAATGAATCCAAAAAAAGAGACAATAACTGTCAGGAGCACATCCGACTGTGTTTTCTTTAAATGATGTAGCAGAATCGATCGTCCACAATTTGTCCACGTTTGTCCATCCACAATTCTTGTTTTCCAACCAAGCCAGAACAAACTATTAACAAACAAACGAACCCAAGAAAACAGACAATAGTCATCGTGAATGCATCTGACTTTCCGTTTCTTTTATATATTATTGAATATTATTTTTAAGAAATAGACTAACTAGTCTGTTTCCAACGAAAAAG
>NW_014555522.1:131739-138012 GCF_001313825.1 Dinoponera quadriceps
TCTCTCTCTCTCTCTCTCGCTCTCTCTCTCTCTCTCTCTTTCCTTCCCTCCCTCCTCGACTCTTATTCCTCTCTTCTCCGCGGAATGTCATCGATACAATACGACGAATGACGCGAAACCCGGAGCGCCCCTGAACGAGACGCGATTATAAAAACGTGCACAAGTTCGCAGCCGCTCTCGAATCTATCGCATTATTTCCGCTAACGCTCTCCTCTCTCTCTCTCTCGTCGGGGCGCTCACACGCCATTAAGTGCCGTCTCTTCTCGGCGCGATCTTCATAGTTCGCGAGTATCGCGGGTCCCTTATCGCTGAAGAGAGAGAGAGAGAGAGAGAGAGCGGACGTGGAAGGTTCATAACCTTCTCGTATCGAGCCCGCGGAGTCGTGGTTTACACGTTATTTAGCAGACTCCCCGGTGTAAATCGGCGTCGGCGAAACTATTGACCTTGTTGTCGACGGTGGCGATGCACGCGCTCGACTTTGGTCTTCCATTTCCGCCATTTCCCCTCCGTTATTTCCCACCTCGCAGATCCGATCACATCGTTCGCCGGCGAAACGGTCGATCCGGGACGACGCGCTTCTTAAAATCGTGCCGCCGAGCGCACGCGGTTAGCCGTCGTTGTCGTCGTCGTCATGTTGTGGCGTTCGAGAACCATGATAGGGCTCGGATGTGCGACGACAATAGTTCGCCATTGGCGGCGAGTGCTCCCTGCGTGTGGAGATGATATCTGTATTTCATTAACATTATTCTCCGCGCTTGCTGCTCCAACTCGCACCCGCCCGATTCTACCGCGCCGCAATATCTGTGAGAATAGGCAACTTGGGGGTGGCCAAGCTTCGTGGAACAAACGAAGCAAAGACGAGTACAGTTTGAAGGGTGAGCGAGGTGGCGGTTGAGCGGAGGGGACGATTAGATTACAAGTGTGTTTGTTAAGATGTACGGGGACAGAGGGATTGTTAACGATTTTCGAGTAATAAAACGCAACGGAGAAAAAACTCTCGTTCTCGGAGAGAGAGAAAGAGAGGGAGAAAGAGAGAGGGAGAGAGACGGACGGCGAGGAAGACGAAGAGTCGCGTCGATCGTGGAAATCCGCGTATACGCGCGATAAAACGGCACGAAGAAGGGGGAGGAAGGGGGGNGGGGGAGGGGAGGGATAGTTCGGCGGGAATAGGTGGCACAACGGGAGAGCGTTGCGAAACGGTCCGGGAAATTCAATAGCGACAAACTCTCGCGCGGATATTATTCGGCAGTAAAATTTTATTTCGTCGGCATTTATCGGCGCATTGGCAAAGCCGCCGGCTCCAACGGCCCAACGTACGCCCGCGTCGTTATTTGATAACGACAAATTATTGTTACGAGAAAAAATGGACGCCACCAACGCCGCGCCGCCACCCTAGATGGTGGCGCAAACCACCCGAGCCGGCTCGAGTGCGTTGATCACGTGCTATACGCGCGGAGCAGTGTAAATTTCACGAATAGGTAGACGCGAGAAATGACAACGTATGTAAACAATTAACCGATCCGAATGAACGCAACGACGAGATTAACTCTCTGGCATTATATCGAGAGGCGGAAAGTTATTTCATAATGCCGGCTCCAGCACACAGATAAAAATTATTCCATTACATGGTGAAAATATTCGTATAAATAGGAATAAATATACAAAGTATTATTGTAATTATATATTCGTCTGAAAAAGGTACAATTACATATAATTTTAAAAGCTCGGAAAAAAAACCGGTTTTCTTCCAATTTCTCCGCGCATTTTTTTCGGTTTCTTACCATCTCTACGGAAAAAAAGTAAATGTGGCAGAAGCCGAAGAAATCCGCGGAAAAATGTGAGAGAACCTGGTTTTTTCGCGCGTCTTCTATACAACTATAATATAACTATACAATTATGCAATATATAACGTGCTGCAAAGTGTGAAACTCTCAGAGCGCGCATTTTGGGGTTCAATTAGGGTCGAAAATCCTAATACGCAAAAACGTCGAGGTCACGAGTTTCATTTCCGCGAGTTAGAAGCGATCGCTGCGTCAATTCCTCGATCCGTCGTATCGGTGAAAAATTTCGACATTTTTAAAAAATTGTCAGTTATAAAAACATTTGAATAATTAAAGCAATACAGCCGATGTGCGAGGGATAGTGCGGGAGAAAGGATTTTTCGGGCAACGGTCGAGGGTAGAAAGGGTCGACGGTGTGAAAGGACGCGGGGGTGGCATTGGCTTTGGGCCTGATCCACGGTGGACTATCGAGCCGCATGTCCGAGCGCTAATCTCTCGATATATTAGCGGATTTATATTTTCAGTATCGGCACTCCCGCCCTCGAGATATTCACGCAGAGAAACGCGCGCGACGGACGTTTCGCGTTGCTCCCCTCCAGCCTCCCTCCACAAGCCCCGTTATATTTACTCCCCGTCGGACTTTCGTTGTTTTGCCTTTTATTTATTTATTTTTTTCCATCGATATTGAACGACAGCTATTTTTATATAGTTAACTATTCGCTAACTTCGTTAACATTAACGCTCCCCATTTTCCATTCGCCAGCCAGCTCGAAACCGTTATTAACCGAGATTGAGAGAGATCGATTAACGTCGACGTCGGGAAAGAACTTGAAATGGTAATCGCTCGACGATTAATTTTTTAAGTTTCACAGCCGGCCGATATAATATCGCCGATGCGCACGTATCAGCGCTTTATTATACTAATTACATGCCATAATTTTTGCACGCGATTAACTGCGTATTTGAATCCGAATCAGTAACGTGCGCGCGTTTCATTGGCGGCACTCGACGTCGAGCTTTAATAAGCAGCGCCCATCGCTTCGTTATGCTTTATTAACGATTTACGTTATCAGCCGGCCGACATTATATCACATTTTATCAGCTGCAAATATCGGTAATCGCTACGTTCCAGCTAAATTATCGTTAGCATGTTCGATCACCGATTCATAACGACCCCCCTCTCGTCCTCCCGTCCTCCCTGCCCACTCGGCTTCCTCCCTGTCGCAACTACCCTGCGCCACTTCCCTCGTCGAATTCGCGTGACGAACATACCAGACATGACGCGACTTTCTGTCACGCTCTTTGCGCACGCGTTAAGTTTATTTCACGTTATGGTTACGTTATGAGGCGTGATACAAAAGGGATGCCCGGAGGTGCAAAGGGGGTTGCCTGGCGGTTAACGTGCTAGATGAGAGGGGGCGGCGGGGGATTTGGGGGAGATGGAGGGGGAGGGGGGTAGGTCTCGTGTAGATACGCGAATATATCCCGGCTGCCGATGGTGCTCGCTTGCACCTGATCCTGGTCGGTGAAATTGATGATATAATCCTCCATAACTCAGGATTACCGAGAAGGCTGGAGCGTACGAGGCTTGCGCGGAGGAGAAGGCGGGAGAAGGAACACGATTCTCGCGACTTGCACTGTGTGTTGTAGCAGTCGGACGGTTGCGAGCGAGCGAGCGAGCGAGCGCGTTCCGTGTCGCGCGGGCTCGCATGACGTTGACCTGTACTACTGCGCGTGAGCGACTTCACCCCAAAGGATCGCGTCACCTCGTCGTCGTCCGTTGGAAGGGTCGCTGCTACTTCGGAAAATCCGAAGATTTCGCACTGCGAGAATCTCATTGTACTCGTATTACGCGCGCGAATGATACACTCGAATGCCGAGTATGAAAAAAAAACGTATCTCGGTGTTTATCGCGCGGTTTCAACGCGGCATTCCCCCTCGTCAGCCCTCCGCATTTTCCTGAGGCATACGTAGACCCCACGCGCGGCTAATGGCTATTTCAGCCGAGCTTCCTGAAATTCTCGTTAACGAATGCGAAATTGACGATCCGCCAATTTTTTAATGGTTCGTTAAAAGTAGAAGTGATTTAACAATCGTTAGCGCTAACGGACGTCGCGGAATAAAAAAAAAATTGTATTCACAGGTTCCGTTCAGCCCGATGATTCCATCGATCACTCCGCGAGACAGCTAATGCCCGTTAAATCTTTTATTATCGCGGTTTTATCCGGGGGAAGGACTTAAAATATTTCGGGGTTTGAGAAAAAGAAGTCAGACGAAAACTGAAATGGAAGACCGGCGGAAGAATCTGCGTCGAAGCTTCGTCGGCCGTACGTTCCCCGGTGTCTGACGACGAGAAAGAGGAGTCCGCTGTTGTAACGCGGATGTAAAGAGGCGGCATAAAGCGCGAGAATCTCCTTAACACCATAACGATCACTATCTCGGCGGTACGCGGCGAATGTAAATCGTATTCGTGCGGAAGATCATTGCACCCCCGCGAGTCTCTTAAGTATAGTAAATGGCACGGAAGAGGGATCGGATTCGGGCAACCCGCCTCTCTTCCGAATACGCGGACTCTCGTGTCGGAGGAGAGGTGAACAGTCGCCGATCGCGACTCTGCGAGCTCGCATCGCTCGCGTACAGCAACCGTCTGACCCTCTCTCGGCCATCCGGTTTGTCTCACCGTTAGTAACCGGCAACAACCCCGTCGGGAGAGACACTCCCGTCTTCCTGTACTTTTGCGGCTGACGTTTACGGCACGGCTGCGAGTTAAGATCTCATTAGTTCCGCGCGACTCTAGACCCTCTCCGCGTGGGAGACGCGCGACGTGGGATCGTCGGAGTAACAACCGTCGAGCGAGTCGCAAGCCGCGTTATCGCGAGATCGGTATTCGCGATACGGCTCGCAGAAGAGCGCGAATATCCTTGTTAAACACATCGACGACGATGATTCCGGATTTTCTGTTCCTTTTTGGCACGCCTCAACGTTCCGGAGGAGGGAGAAAGGAAAAGAGACAGAGAGAACGAGAGAGAGAGAGAGAGAGAGAGAGAAAGAGAGAGAGAGAGAGAGAGACAGAGAGAGTACCATTAGGGGTTGTAATCGTTTAAAAGCCGCCATGAGGAACGGCGTTCATTTCCGCGCGACAGCGAGCATGAAGCACAGCCGGGGAAGGGGGGGGAGGCGATGAAAAAATCCGTACCTCAAACAAGCGAAACGTCGAAATTTACAGCCTTACATTTCGGATAAAGGGTGGTCGCGAGGCAGCTTTAAGCAGATTTGCAGGTGGGTAGGCAGAGAGAGGAAAAACAGCGTCTGGCGCCGGCGGGGAGCTGTCGCGTAACGCGGACGTTAAAAAATTCATAAATACTATTCCTAGGTGCCATTGCGAATTGTCCACGGCGGATGGAAAAAAGGCAGTAACGAGCGAACGCGTGCGCGCGCTCGTCTTGCAGTCTGGTACATCGCATAAATCGCATTTTACGAGATATATCCTGAATAGTGTACCATCGGCTGGAAAAAGCGCGTTTGAAGATCGTTGCGCCGCTTTTTACGACGCTTTTAGAATTATTCAACGGATTGCTGGCGAGCTGCGCGCGCGCGAATTACGCCACGTCGCGCAACGAACGACTAACTTTGCCGAGATGATCGCGATTAATCCGATTAAATTGTCGATACGCGGCGCTGCCGCGATGTCTCCGCGACTCGAGATTTACCATTACGTTATTCTGCGTCGCGCCTCCGATCGCACGACAAAAGCCTCAGATGCGTCCGAACTTGAGCTGTGCAATTCGCAAGAGTCTGACTATCATTCCCTTCTCTCCCCTAAAAAACGCTCCTCGCCAAAACGAACGTGTCTTTTCTCTCTCTCTCTCTCTCTCTCTCTCGTGTTTGTCTCTTGCTCCGGGGGCGCCTCCTCGGCTTTATTCGATCGTGCGAAATTTTCCTCGCGTTTCTTCCCTACGAAACATACGGGGGCCGCTTTGCAAGCTCAATGAGCGCGTAGAAATTAGAATGGGAAGGACTCGCTATCCTCGATCCTACCGTCCCCGCGTTCCTCTTCCTCGTGCTACGAGAGAGAGGGACGTACTCTCGGCGTTTACCCCTCGGCGGTAGTGGAACACAGGCGCAAAATGCAAAATTCCCCCTCGGTTCTTGCCTGCCGTGCTTGATCTCGGCGGAAAGCGGTGACAAAGTTGTCCCGATAATGTTTCTCGGGCTTCCTCCTACCCTCCCCTTTCGCGGAGTGAAGTTCCGGCTCTCCAGTGCCACGCCTGGCACTCTTGCTCGGTATGTTAATTAACGGCATAAGCTTCCCTAGCCACGAGCTTGCGAGGAGCCCTTTATATAACTAATTAGCACGGGCGGTATTCAGATTATTTACTTCATTTGGCTCGGCTTAACTCCATCCACGGGTAGTACACCCGCAGCACACCCTCCCTCTCGGCCCTCTGTCCTGCTCCTCCTCCACCTCCTCCTGTCCCCCCCCCCCCCCCCC
>NW_014555522.1:138038-160807 GCF_001313825.1 Dinoponera quadriceps
GGCCCCCCCCCCCCCCGGGCCCCGTCAGCCGCGCTCTAGCAGTTTACAATATCCTAAACGATCACCGAACACCGTAGCCGCCGGCGACGCGCTCAAATTTTAATTGTCCTCGTTTGCTCGCGTCGTCAAATTTCCAAATGACGCGACGAGTCACCCGATCGCACACCGCTCGTGCAGTATATATTACGTCTCTCCCCGCGTCCTTTGGCGTATCAATATCGCGAGTTTCGCGCTGAAACGCAATCGGCGCGTAAGTAGAGAGAAAATATCCACAGCGGGGAGAAAGAGCGAGAAAGAGGAGGAGAGAGAGAGACAAAGGGAAAATGAGAGGACCGATGGCGAAGTAGCGGAATCGCGCAGGGGTGGCTGGGATTAACCGAGGCGCGGCCGCCCTCGCGTCTCGCTGTCATCGATTACTGCGAATAATATAATTGTCTAGCGGTGGTTTCGAGCAGCGGAAGGTAGTTCGGCAAAGAATTAATTAGAGCAATAAAAGTTAATCTCTTTTTAGCTTGGAAGCACACCTCTCGCGTTTTCCTTTCTTTCTCTCTCTCTCTCTCTCTCTCTCTCTCTCTTTCTTTCTCTCTCTTTATCTACAATCGAGGCGGATAAATGGATGAATAAATCACAGCAAATTTACGTTTAAAGCTGAAATCGCATTGAGGCAAATATCGCGATATTATGCATCGTTGTCGATTCCCTACGCTGAAAAATCCATTTAGTTGACTCAAACGAAATGCTTGGATATGGGCAAGCAAATGTTTTGATTGAGAAAGCCAAAATTTGGTTTTCTAAATCGAATCTTTTTCATTTTCGTTTCGGAGAGAGAAACGGTGGCTCTCACAACCGAAACATTTATTTGCCCACACCCAAATAAGTATTGCGTTGAGTCAGCTAGATGGGTATCTCAGGTGTACAAGTTTTTCGCGTCACCGATAACTCTGTTCTCGCATTTCATTTTCCTCGAATTTGCGCCTATTTCGCGCCTATTTTCTATGCTACTCTATTAGCAATATCGCTTTCCTAGGAATACAAGCGTCGCTTCCCGGCGCGACTCGATTTACCGATGAGCTTTCAGACACGCACGCTCGTGCGAATGTTGCGAACGACGACGACGACGACGACGTTGTATTTTCGACGCCGCGCGTGGCAAAGCAGCTACGACGTCCCAGCCGTGCTGCGGCGCCGCGTCGCGTCGCCCCTCACCGCGCTTCGCCCCGTCTCGCGACGCGATGTCGTGCAAGATTTTTAATTAATCGATCGAGACGCGAGCGTTGTGCCGTCGTCGTTTGCGGCGCGGCTGGTTCATTAGAGGCTCTTAATTAACTTGCGGCGCTCACGCGACTTCGCACAATGGATCCGCGCGTGCGTGCGCGCGCGTGTGTGCGTGCGGGGAGCTCGTCCGTGCAGGCGGACGCGGGCGCGCGTGCACGCGCACACGTACGCGCGTCTCAAGAGCTCGCGCCATTCAATTACATGTTAATAATATACACAGCGCGGAGTTACATTGGCTCGCTTCCATACCGGAAACCCGCCGAATCGAATCCACTTTCACGTAAAATCGAGCTCGAGGTAATCTCGAAGCCGGCGAGCGCGCCCATGCATGCGGCGATCGATCAGTAATTACATATTCGCACGGTGAATGCTTCTTTATCGAGCGACAATGGAATTGATTCGCGACGGCCGCGTGCAATTAATTAGCGGTGACCGGCGCGCACCGAGTGATTAGCACATACGCGGCTGACATTGCGCTCGCGACTATAATTGCGCGCTTGTGATACGCGCCGTAAAAAGCGGAAGTATTCCGATATACGCGCGGGCCCGTGAGCGCCGGCGAGCGCGGCGGAATTACGCGTTTATGTGAACGCCGATATCGACGGGAACGAAAATCTTTGCGAGAGGCCGCGTGAAAAGAAAGGGAGAAAGGGCGAAAAATGAAAGAGAGAGAAAGAGCATTGTTTATTTCGCGCTCTCTTCTAAGAAATATCACCTCAAACGTAGAGAAAGAACGTGATGAATTGATTTAAAAATATATAATGTGTTCAAAGAAAAAAAAATTGCTGAAATGAGAAGAAGGAAACAAATGCTAGTTCAATAAATAATTACTCCAATATTCCTTAACGAATTTTTCGTTGGATCAAGTAAATATTTTACTTGGATAATTTACTTAAAAAGTATCTTACTTCGGTCAAGTAAATATTACTTGATTCAAATAAAAATTTGTTAAGGGACCATTCAACAATTTCGTCAGGATATGAGGGGTGGAAGGAGGATCTATTAGCTTGCGTGACGGCCTGTGATGGCAGGGAGGAGAGGAGTAAAGGACGTAGAGGCAGTGGAACATTAGATGGCATAACTTGTAAATATGAATGCACGTGGTTATCCACCTTGTTTGCATTCGTGACACATCTGGTTACATTTGTTAAAAATTCTTAAGTTTCGACATGATTTTGTGTTAATAATCAAAATATTAATTTTTAAATATTTATTCTTTCAAAAAGACTACTTTTACTAATTAAAATTAAAATTACAAAATAAAATAATTGGATATTATATGCCTAAAAATTATTTGTATTTTAGAGAAAGATAGTAGCGTACAGTTTAATAATTATTATAAAAATTATTGTATAAAAATTATTGTTATAAACTATTTTTTTTAATTCTATGTATCGACGGATAATTCTACGTATTACGTAATACTGAAAGAGGGCAAATACTTTTTGACGAAGGGGAGGGGAGGGAGGTGAAAATAACCAAATTTATCCCAACGTAATTGCTGAATGGCTCCCAGAGAATATTGGAGTAATTATATACTTGAATCTAGCACTTTATTTCTGTGACACAATTCATACATTCAGACTTGTGTTGACATGGTCATGCAAATTGGTAAGATAACCATACGCAATACGGTATACGATTGATAATGTTTCTTTAGCAGAAAGTAACAACGAGAAAATTATGTTACCCATGCTCGGCAGAGAGAGAGAGAGAGAGAGACGATTGCTTCACAATTCGTAATTCGGGTAACTCGTAAACCCGTTAGTTCCAATAACTGCTCGCGATGACGTCTCGTTGATAACATTCATTATTTATTGAACGGCGTACATGACGAAAGTAACGCCGTCCGGCGTAATCCGTCGGTGGCCTAAATCGAGCGCGTGAGAAGTTCGGGCCAGTACGTCGTCGCTTCGACGAGCATCGACGAGCGAGCGAGTTCCCGAAATCGTCGCACGTGCGTAATGACTATAACGTTAACGAGGCGCGAACTTTCGCAGTTAGACGCCACGATTTCTCTCTCTCGTTTCGCCGCTGTCGTCGCGGACGATCGAGCGGAGCGGCGGCGGCGACGCGAGTGACAAGCGGCGAGCGAGACGCCCGCTTATACGAAACGGCGATGAAAACGACCCCGAAACTAGTAGAAACTGGCGACATATGTTCAGACAGGGCCGCCGCGAATGTGCCGGCCATATATATTCAAGGACGACACCCACGGTGTTCCGGCGAGCTGGTTAACCGCACTCGTTAACCAGTTCGTTCCATAACGCGTTTACCATAATCTAAAACCCCGCACACGCACCGGATTCACCGCTCGCGCGAGAGTGCGTAGCAGGTAACGCTCGTTCGGTTACGCCGCAAATACGTCCTATTTTTTTACCCGGCCGAACCTCGGTGTGATTCGTAACAACGGGTGCCTCTTCTTCAGCGCTGCCATCCGGTCACTTAAGGCATCCTTTTGTCACTTTCTCCTGACAAGTCACTTAAAATTTCACAATTGTCCGAAATAGGTTAGATTACTATAGTCACTTTTTTTCCGAGCTGCCATTAAATTTGTGAAATATGGGAGTTTTGTATATATTTTTGCCGTCTCTTTTATAAAATTGTTCTGATAGTGCACTTATATTGTATCGTTTATACCCTTGGTGTTTCTTTATTATGAATCTTCAAATCGTACTATGAAAAGAATTCGCTCTATGTGAAATTATTCCAAAATAAACTTGAGTAGGTAAGAGTAAGTGTTACTTTTCTATTTAAATAGCCTTAGTTCACTCTCAGAATTTGACAAAAAATGTCACACGTTGTGGTCACACTATTTTCATGCCAGAGAGACCATTTCTTGTCAGCTTTTCTGTCTAGAAGCGGTCGTTTCACTTTTTTCTTTCGGTGACCGGACAGCAGCGCTGCACTATTTCGACACTTGCGTATCCGTGTTAGACAGACGCGAATTAGCCATCGTACTCTCGAAGAATTGTAAATTGCTTAAACACTTGTCTGATTTTTTTCTTTGTCTTTAAGAGTCCCTCAACTCTCTCAGAAATCGGTCGTTCCGCTCCCGAATCGCGAACCTTTTCGTTAAATTGTCGATATCGTTGCGTATTTTAATGAAGCGCGAAATCTATTATTTTCGATGTTTGTAGAGAGCACGCGCGGAGGGAAAAAGGAAATAGGAGGAGCGATAGCAGGGTGGTCGATATTGTCGAATTGGTTTACTGTCGGCTGAGCCGCTCGAAAGACTGGCTCAACAGCTCATAAAAGGGCGCGCGCGGAAAATATATGTCGACATTGAAAAGTTTGTCGAACAAGCCCGGCGACATGTTGCCAGGATAGCGCTATAACTTAACGCTGCCGTCGATATGGGAAAGGACTTACCGGCGCGCGGGCGTCCCTTCTCCTTATCCTTATCCTATGACATCCGCCATCCAGTCCGCTTCCGCTTCCTTCGCCCTCTCGTCGTCCCTTTATACGGCGGGCGCCTACGAAAGTTCGGGTCGCGCGGCACCTTCGGTTATATGTGCGAACAGAAACGGCGAAAATATGGCCGGGCGATTTACGGCTCTCCGCCGCTTAAACGCACCGAGCCTCGGCTCGGCAGAGGGTGCGCGGCGATTCTCGCGAACGCGCACTTGCGACCGTGAGGTATTGCCGCCGGCGATCGCCTTCTTCTTTATGCCGCGCGACTCGTCGGCCACGCTCCAGCTTTTATCGCGGATATATCGCGTCTTGCAGAAGGGGATCCGGATGGAACTCCGAGGTCTACCGGAGCACGTTCTTCGGGAATTATCAAGAAAAAAGTGACAACACCTTCCCCCAGATTCTTCTTCGTCGTCTTTCAGATCCTCTTAAACTACTTTTCTAGGATTCGTAAACATTCCGCCAGTACCGGAGACTGGCGAGGTGTGAGTTCGATACTGAAATATGGATTTCACGTTACAATAGCAGTATCTTAAATAGGAAAGTGAAAATTACCACTAACGCAGAGTTCGTCTCATATGACATTAAAAGTGGACATCTGTAGATACAAACAAGCCATTGTTCGGATTATTCCTTCCACGGTATGATTATGATATTAACGATTATATAATAATAATCATCATTACTGGAGATAGGCATTGTTCCAGTATTGAGAATCGAAACTTCTTATTGGCACTTTTGCGATACTGCACGGTAAAAACATTTTGTTCCTGTGTTAAAGTCGGTCCTTGTTAAAATTTTTGTGTTAAATTTTTTAATGAAACATACCCGTATGTTAATTTAACGTATTGTGTTTATGTTATCTCAATATTTTACGTGTTGAATCGATATTCAACATGTGTAGGTCTTAAAATTACACATTTTATATTCAGCGTTGGTGAATATATCATAGATACTAATTTCGTGTTAATTTTTTACATACAATATTTGTGCGACTTTATTTACCATATTTATCTTGTATTAAATTAACATAAAAATTTATGTAGACCGTTTGGATGTGGACATGTGAAATGTGTTGAATTTAATATAAAATTTTTTACTATGTGAGGACTGGTATAATTACAGTACCGCCTTCCGAATGGTTGGCTCATTGAAATCTCATCTCAGTATTCCACCAGCATTAAATCGATATTAGTATCCAGTATTCGTTAAAAATCGATACTGAACCAGTGCCTCGTCAACAGTTATTTCCTGCTCGGGTAACAGATTAAGTTCTAATTCAAGACACGCTGTTCTTGCATGAATTCTCCCACTCGCTTGGTCGAACAATTCGAACAGTTCGATCATCGGTACGCTCGAGCCGTAACCCCTCGTCTGACCGGTTCCGCGCCAGACGATTAAAAAATACTCCGCTCTCGCGAGTGGCTTTTTTCGGGTCGTTTAAACTCTCCTGCCTCGCGAGAACGCCGCGGAAACGAAACGCCGCTGCGCGGCGGTTCTTTCTGCCCGAAGATGAGCCGCACGTTCAACGTTGGAAACGAGTATTCCCGGTGTACGTGCAGCCCTGGCGGTGGGGCTGTAGGCTGGGGTCGGTGCAATTAGGGGTATTAATTAGCGGGTACTTCATACCGCCCCCCCCTCCCCCCGTCCCGTCTCTCCCCTCTCGCGCTTTCCTCTCTCTGTTTCTATCCCCGAGCCAGTCAGCCAGCCAGCAGCAGCCTCCCTCGCTCTCTTCGCCCTCCTCCTCCGTCACTTCTCCTCCTCCTCTTCCTTCTCTAGCGGCTAGAACGCGTCTCTTTCTCCCGTGCTCGTTCTAAAGTGCACCGCACCACCGACAGGCCAATACGAACAAGGGGCATACGTAGCTAATTACACGGTTTTATGTCATCGGCCAGGGGGGTTGGTATAGAAACACCCCGAGAACCTTGTGACGTCAGTGAGCGGGGGAACGAGCACGCGGCGCGGGATCGCCGGCGGGATCGAAGATTTAGTTATTATCCTTTTTACCGCTTTCATCCGCGAGCACAAAAACGCGGGGTAATTAGCTGCGGAAATATCCGCGCGCTCGTTTGTCGATACACGCGCACACGGTGGAAACAATTTTTTCCAGGGACGCGCGTTTTACAGTGACGTATTTGCCACGACGGTTTTCTTTCGGCTGTATAAATACGCCGGTATTCGCGAACGAGGAGCGTAAAAATAAGGTAGCTCGTTCGCGCGGAGCGCACGCGGATCGTTGCGAGCGGAGGAGAGGTTGGCTATCGGTTTGAAGACGCGCGCGTCACTCGCTTTATTCGCGCGGTGATATCCGTTAGAGTCCGCAAAGCCGCTATCACGGCGGTTAGCGTCGAGAGGAGGGCTGGGGGTTAGATATTCATGTATTTAAATTTATTTATTGGCAGGATTTTTGCCCCCTCCCCTTTCTCTCTCTCTCTTCCTCTCTCTCGAGGGTGACAGTGTGAACGAAAAGCTGGACCAAGCTCTCACCCCTTTCGCGACTCCATCCCCCTCCCCCCACCATTCAGTCGGCTGTTAAACCTTCGATTCTCTACAACCCTTCTGGGTAATTTTCCCGCTTAAAGAGATCTCGGCCAATTACACGGGCGGCCCGACGGGCGTTGAATTTTAATCGGAAAGGAAGAAAGTAAAGGCCCTCCTCGCATGGCTCTTTACACGGTCGTGTATCCCCCCGTTCGGGGGTGGCTGACAGAGGAATCGTGACGCGTGCACGAACGCACACATACAGACATACACGCGCGACTTTTTGCACGCCGGTGCGAGTTCGATCGTCGACGAGGTTCAACGTCGCGGTGTCGCGACGAGTTTTCGGCACGAGCCGGAGGTATTTTCATTCGTTCCGCGATTAGGGATGGAGATTCTCCGTGACGTCACTTCGTAATCGATGCGGATTACTTCAAAGTGAAGAATTTTGTTAAGAACGACTCACTGAAAATTTGTATGTTACCTTAACAAGGTAAATAAGTTAAAAAGTATTGATATATCAACAAGATAAGTATATTAATTTGGCATATATTCATATACTTCTTAACATATCCCTCATATTAAAATAACAAACATTTCAGTAGATCGTTTTTAACACAAAATTTCTCACCGTATGCGGAAGATTACGGTCCTTGGCGTGATAATACTGATTTAAGCGATAATTAATACATTAATGACGGAAGTGACGCATTAATGTGATAATTAGAATGACGATAATGTGATAATTAAAACGACGGATTTTTCGAAATTCGGCTCTCGGATATATGATTGGTTCGCACGTGATGCTCGAGGAGGTGAGTTTTAAGAAGCGTTCGGGAACGAATTCCATTCCATCGTGGCACGGGTGCTGCCACGTCGCGGAGGCGCAATAAACTAGCTAGCCTCCCTCTTGCCACCCTCTTGCAACCCCTCTAATCAATTTCCTAAAGTATCCACATACGATCACGATATCGTACCAAAGATTGGATACGCTCGTCGTTTACCCGATACCCGAAGCGAAGATCGGACTGCAAAAAGAAAATAATTGCCCACGATTCTTTCTGAACGAAGCAACGTCAGTAGAAAAATATCCCACGATCACGTCGTATCTAATCAGCTTCTCTCTCTCTCTCTCTCTCTCTCTCTTTCTGGAATATTTTTTCGCATTTTAAGATCGAGACACGATATAAAATTTAATAACATTTTTTTTATGTCGTTCACGTTGCCAAGCAGTCTTCTGCGGGAATGTTGAAGACACGTGTGATTTAGGGCCGCTAACATATTAGTAAAGTTTCTCTCCAGGTAGACGAGTGTGTACACGTGTGCTAGCGTGATTGGAGTGATTGCGCTTTTCGTCGACGGCTTTGTGCCGAAGAAAGCTAATAAGTATCGAGAAACACGAGTCCAAGTAACTTTTAAGAACTCCGCACCGAGGGTGCGGGGGTGGCTGAGCTCGCCGCGGGCTGTGAGGGTAACGGCGGGACGAGAGGGTCGTCAGGATGGGTGGGTGGTTGCCCGTACTTTATGAACACGCTTCACATAAATTGTCGCGGCTCTTTAAGAAATTGGAAAAAGGCGCGAGGAACAGCCTCGCGTGGAACAGCTTGCGCCGAGAGAGCAAGCTGAGAACTTTCTCAACTACCGTCGGACACTAACTAGAAGGGGATCGCGAGACGAACAAGCGAGCGGGCGGGCGAATATCGTGCGTATGTGCGTGCGTGCGTGCGTCAGAGTGCGTGCGTACAAGTGAGTAAAGAGAAACAATCATTTGGAAGAAACGATTGTAGAGGTTACTTTTGCAAACGGTTATTTTAGAAAACAGAAGATACGTTATGGAAGATTATTCAAAATTTTGCAACATGTAATTTCTTTAAAAAAATATGGATTTAAAGGTGATTGAAAATAAGACAATCTTCGTCAAATCTAACCATTCGCCGAATTTTAGTTAATTAATATTTTAATAACAGAAGTAAGGTGATATAGGACTTTTGTATTCAGTTTAACGCGCATTGTAATAAACCTGCATACGATGTTATACTTAAATTCAGACACTCTATATACATACATCCGCAATTTTTGTATATTATCTTCTTTCCGTATAATTTCATGAAACAAATTAACATTCAAAATTTGTTAACAGATTAATTCCTGAATATATCAGGATCGGTATAAAGTTTTCATAATTTTCTCTTTTTTTTCAAGTAGCGCTTTATATTTGCCAAAAACACAAATCTAACACTTTGCGTTACAAATCTAAACCAAAGTCTGCCATTGATATTTAGCATTAATTAATTTACGCTTTAACGCAAACAAAAAATAGATTTTTTTAATACTTACAATTGCGCTATAATTATTTGTTATTTCACAAAAGAACGATTTCTCATGTTCATCGGAGACGTAAGAATCTCCTCTTTTCAGCAGTTTTTGTTTAAAATTCCTACGACGTCTCGAAGCAAATATTTGTATCGTCGACATTTGTATCAATCCGTGTTTTTGATCGGCTGGTGTTATCGCTTTAAGATAGAGGTGTAAGACAATGGCCACAGACACATTTTCAAGAGGTCGATTGTGTATCTCAAAACTTAATAAGAAATGCAAGAGTGAGTTCTCGTTTGTGATTGTAACTTTCACTATGATAAAAATGCGATATATCTCGCGTGAGGTTGTTCGACAAGTAATTTCGTGTCGAACGGCATCAAACGGGTTGAAGAGATATTCTCACTTTACGTACAGCCATTTGTGCGTATTTATTCGCGTGAGATGAAAATACGAGAGGTGAGAGAAATCGGCGAAGGTACACAATCGACTCCCGAGGAAGCCATACAGCTCGCGCTTTACAGTGGGAAGCAAAAAAACGGTTTGGCCGCAGCCAAATTCAGAGTGCAGCCGATGGTCCAATGAGAATACTTATTTTTGGCCAATTCGTTCTTCTCATTGGACCATCGGCTACGCTTTGAACTAGCTATGTCCAAACTGTTTTGTTCCCCACTAAACAGTAGACTCCATTAATGCTGTCCAATTCCCTAGGCGCATAGTGATGTCGAAAATTTTCAATCAGGAGCATTATTTATGCATCACGACTGCGGATAATTTGATGAATCGACAACGATTCTCCGAAGCAGCAATCATGACGCGCAAACATTCAAAAATAACGCGCCCAATTGGAAATTTTCGATGTTTACTATGCCTAGGGAATGGGACAGCATTAATGGAGTCTGCTGCAGGTGACAGCAGACAGCGAGCGCGGCGGCCTTGCCCCCACCTTAGCGGCCTTGTCCCGCGGCACCACAGTCGCTTTGGCCATGCGATCGCCCACCACGTCGGTCATTCATCTCGGTCGAAAAGACAAACACAGCACGAAAACGTATAGTTAAACATAGTATGTTCTTTGTGATTAAATTGACTGCACTAGCTCAGGAAATTGACATACACATTGAAGCGTATGAGGTGTACGTGCAAGATTCTCGCGCTTCAGTGTAAATTTCTCGACTAATGCAGCCAGTTCGGCTGTAAAGAGCAGACCGATAGTGCGGCGCGAGAGCAAGTGCCTCGTTCGCTCTGACGCTAATATCGCGTCGAAACCCGATAACGTTGCCGCGACTTTAAATAGTAAACTCGCTAATGAGTTGACGTAGTTAACGACGTGAGTTGACGAGTTGACGACATGAAATAAAAAGTAATCTCTTTGACAAACGCTCCCGCACACGTCCACGCCGCTCTTTTGTTGATTTGGTAAGATCGAGCATCGCGAACGATTAAAGCACGGCAAACGCCCAGCTTTTTTCATTCGTGACAGAATCGTTTAGATTATCATTCCTCTTCTCGTTTTCGTTTATTATGATAACGGCGAGATTAATATTGCTATTGCGAATCGAGGTAAAGGAATGATCTATAATATATTGTTGATATACATAAACTCTATAGTTTTAAAAGTTTCTGGGAAAAAAATCTGCTTTTCCCCAAATTTTTCGCGGATGTTTTTTTTTTTTTTTTTTTTAGTTTCTTACCTTTTTTACGGGAAAAAGCAAATGTATCAGGTTTTAATCGAACATACGTGAATTTTTCTAAATGAATTTTTGCTCCCTCGGGACAGAAACCCCGAAGAAATCGGGGGAAAAAATTGGGGAAAAACGGTGTTTTCCCGAAACTTGAAAAAACTTTAATAAATCCATCATCGTTACACGTCATCGTTACGAGTTACACAACGGTCATATGCGTTGCACAAACATCGTTATACGGGGTGTCTGAATTTAACACGCGTCGTGTCAGACACGGCGTGTGGAAATTTTTATTAATGTACCTTGCACGCACGTACGCGCGCACCTATACAGCCGCAAATCCCGTAGACGACGAGCTTCCTCGGAGTGACAACGGGAGATCGGGTCGGGACGAAGAAGACGGGGCCGGAGAAAGAAGGACGCGCGGTACCTATGGGACACATTTCCCGGCCAGGTAATCTTCGTTCCTGAGGCGAGATATTACATTTGAATAAATGCCGCTGCCGATAACCGGCGTCGATCGCAAATACGATCGCGAAATACCTGGACGGGCCTGCCGCGGCACGGCGCGCGCTATCCCGTGGGAAATATTTGCTAATATCGATCATATCGTCATTAATGGCTTGTCGCGGTGCTTCCCTCGTCTACCAACTCGCGACATTACCCCTTGCGCTCCCCGAGTTCCCCTCTGCCCGTTCTCTCCCGCTGCCTCGCCGACTCGCGCCTAATGCCTACCTCTCCTCTTTGTTCGCCGCGAGTTCGCGATAGTTCGCATTAATCGAATTATCCCGCGTAGACGGCTGCCGCTCCTTCTCGTCTTTATTCGGGGGGGTCGCACCCGCAGACGCGGATTCCGCGCCGCGGGTCGATTTTCTCGCTGTGCGTGTCACTCGAACGTTCTATCCGTTGCACCGATGAAACGCCGTTTCCGACGACGAGGGGAATTCTTAAAAGAACTCTCGGGAACTCGCGGGGAAGGGAGAAGTTCGACTCTCGAGACATTTTCGAACGCAGATCTCGGCTCGCAAGGCGCACTCTTTAGTCGCACGCTCGATCGATGCGAAATTCGTACGAATAATATTTCATCATTTTCCGCGCGATCCCGCACCGGAGTGACGCCCGCGACGCGAAGTAATTATCCCGATCGGGTGGGGTGGAATGTTGCGGGGCGAAAAGTCAGATCGCACACACCGGTTGTGACGGAACTGCGTGCACACACGCCCGGAGGGAGAACGGAGGGTTCGCGTCAGCCGGTGACCAGTAAGGTGCAACGAAATCGTCTGTAATAATAATAATGTGTGTCGTTCGGCGTGAGCGCGAGGGTAAGAGAGATGGTGACGTAGGTGGGGGTGGGGGTGGAAGAGGAGGATGACGCGGTGATGGTGTGGAGAGGGAAGGGGGCAGGGGGAGGAGGAGGAAGGTAAATCGGAATTTACCCCAAGCGGACGCGCGCGGCCGCGACCGTATCTCGTCGGACTCACCCCCTGTGGCCACTCGACGCGTCCGCCGGTGTTTACCGCAATTATTAAATGTAAACTCATATTTCGTAATTGCCAAATATTGGCGGTCCGATCGTTTGGCCGCGGCCCGATGTGCCTCGCGCGCGCGGGGCTGGTTGCAGGAGAGAGGCAGGGGGAGGAAGAGGGGGCACTCGCGGATGCGTGAGGGGCACTGTTGCTCGCACCGTTTCATCCCTTCTCGAATAACAATCCTTCCCCCCTTCGCCGCGACCCTCGAAATGAATTAAGCCTCGGCGAATCGATAAATGAACGTTTCGAGCGCGCACGGAGGGGGCGAGGGGAGGCAGCGGGGGAACGGGGGAGCGCGACACGTTCCGAAAAATCTACATCAGACGTAAACGGATTGTTTGATCCATCCGATACATGACGCCACCCCCCTCCCCCTCCCGATAAATCGCTGCCGCGCGTTACCGCGCGCGTTATCGTATGCCGCGTTGCGTCCGCCGGAATTAGAATACACCGCCGGGTGATATATTATAGCGATTTCGCGCGACGGCGTTCGGCTCGTGATGGAGCGATTAGAAGGAGCCAAGCGCGCGATGTCCCAAAAATTGCCCTGCGAAATCCTAAAAGAGATGTATTATAGCCGTCTCTCTTCTGCGACGCCCAATAGCAATTCTCTATTCGGCACGAATCGTTGCTTGTTTCAGCGAGCGGTTGTCATCGCGAAGGGATTTTATATTCTTACGGTATGAACGCCAAGGAGAAAGGGGAGAGCTGGCGATAATAGGTACTATAAAGTTATATATAGGGTGTCCGATAATTTTCTTGAGATCCGTGGTGTGCAGGTAGAACAGGTGGAATTGAACAGAAAAGTCATGTACCATTTTGCAAAAGTCGTAATATTTAATGAGGAATTAACTAATCCGAGCTAATGTGCGGAACTGAAAGCGGTAGACCAAACTCTGTATAAAGAAAAGTGGCTTACTTCAGAAGATCTGGCAATGATGGGTATCAACTGATAGCGAGAGAGAGACGTGTTTCCTTTTGGTGTGTTTCTTCTGCCACCCTGTGTCATATACCGCTCGCTGTGTTATTTGGCTTCTATCAGTCGATTCTCGTCGTTGTTAGGAGATCTTCAGAAGTAAGCCATTTTTTTTTTATACAGAGTCCGTCGTACCGCTTCCCACGCACTCATTAGCTCGTACAGACTAATTAATTCCTCATTAACTATTGTAAATTTTACAAAATGGCGCATAACTTTTCTGTTTACCCGTTTTATTTGTACACCCGGGATAGATCCCGAGAAAATTATCAGGCACCCTGTATGTGTATTTATGTAGAGAATGTTATATTAATTAATTAATAACGTAACTGTATTCTATAAGGTGTGTCATGCCGACTGGGAGTTACGTAACCTCCAATACATATGTATTTACAAAACCGCCGAGTGATCGTAGTAGCAAATTTCGTCGTAAATTTCGACATATATATTTATTATTGTTGTTATTGTTATATTAAAAGGATGAATTCTTGCGAAAAAGAAACCTCGTTTCGGGAGAATAAAATTGTGAAACGATTTTCTCCCTTCTCGCCTCGACATTGTCGAACGTGACGCCAAAATTGTATATTTACATGACGGTGCGACATTATATGGAACAAATTTCGGGATCGATGGCGCATTATAGCGCGCGTCTAATAAATTAGTAGCGCCTGATAAATTAAACGCAAGACTTATTCCCACTTTATTCTCACTGAATGCGGTGACGGTGACGATATCGCGCGATCAATTTCACGCGTCGCACGCTCGAGATCGCGCAGACCTGACGAGAGTTTGCTTTGATAAAAAAAAAAAAAAAAAAGCGCGAGAGCTTTCGCGTGACTTTCGANGACTTTCGATAGCCGGCGAAGGGAATGCGCGCGTACGGTCCGGCGATACCGTGGAGGGTTGTCAACGTAGAGCGGCGCCAGCTTGTGTAACTATCGGTAATTAATCAGAATCATCCCCGCATATCGTGTCCGCCGGGCGAGTGGCGAAGGCGAAGGCTGGGTGCTTTCTCTCTCTCTCTCTCGCGCGCGCGCGCGCTCACGTGTATGTGTGCGTGCGTGGGTGCGTACGTGTGGCGGTGTCGGCCACGAGAGGGTAGTTAACCGGTGACGTCACGCCCATGGCGACATCTGGCCCGGCACTAACCGCGCCGCGCTGTCCGTCCGGCGGCGGACGCTGGACACCGAACACTGTCCCGGCACTAACTCCGGATCCGGATCAAAATTACCCTGCGCGTCCGCGGTGAGGCCGCACGCCGGCTGGCTCCAATTAATTTCGCATTCGGCACGTTCTGTGATTCTGCCGTCGTTTCGGCGTTCCTACCGGTCGCGGACTGGTCGCGCGGCCGCGCTGGGGATGAGGGTCGTTCCACCGGGATGGCGCGAGGAGCTTTGCGTGAGAAACTTTATCCGACGGCCTTACCGTCTTTCGAAATGATTCCTCGACTGACTCGAACGCGGCTAATTTGCCCCTCGGCATCGACTCGCGCACTTTCGCGACGTGAGTGAAGCGGATGGCTCGCTGGAATGGAGGGTATCTTTCATTCCTGTACTCGAGCCTCGAATTCATTCTCGAAGGTGCAGCCAAATGTCCACAGGCAGTGTCCCCCATTTTCTTCCCACTCGATTTTACATCCAATTCTGATATCAGATTGAAGTATTCACCAAACTGATTACAAATATGTATGCCTCAAGGTGTAACGATTTGCCATTCCAGAGAATGGATTGCGGACCGCATTCACGGAAAAGATATTCTCAATTCTGATCCCAAGCTTTTTCTGGATGGAGGATTTCGCTCCATGCTTTCTCGATGAGAAGCTCTGGCCTGCCAGTAAAATAGGCCTTCTTCTGTCTCTGCGTCAAAGGAAACGAATCAAATTCCAAATGAAAAGTGAAACCCGTAGCACCATCCGTCGGGGTTGAAACTTTTGGAGCCCATTTTCTCTGGAACGGTAAATGGCTGCACCTTAAGACCTTACATTTATAATCAGATCAGCGAGTGCTTTAATCTGATATCAAAATTGGGTATAAAATCGAGCGTGTTAACAAAATGGGGAGCATCTTGGCGGGACTGTTCAGAGAATCTCTCGTTTAGCCGAATTTTGGGAGGACTTTTGTACTTTTCAATCGATACCCCCGACGAACCTAAGATGAACGATCGCGCAGCTCTTTCAACGGAAATGTCTGATCGAAGATATTAATTTAGAGCCGTGCGCGCTCAAGAGCGCGATCGGAGTTCAACGCTGACGAGCGGCCCTTTGAACGGCTAACTGCACGACAAATTCGGGAACGTCCCTCTATTCTCGTGACTATCAATTGTGGCTAATCCTTCCCCGAGAGCCACCGAGAAACTCTTGTCCAGCCCGCATGTGCTCTCTCGCGCACGATCGCGAGCCTGCAATGTAAAATCACATCCGACGTTCATCCGCGTGAGAGTCAAACGCGTCATCGTCATTTACGGACCGTCATTCGCCGGGAATTCGCGCCCGATGCGCGCCAGCAATATCCTCGGGAAGCCCGCTTTTCGGTGGGACAATTAAAATTCGGCCGACTTGGTGGTTCGGTCATGTATATTAGATACCCAATTCTGGCGGTAATCCAGCTATAAATATCTCTGAATTATATTTTCTACCTCGGGCTCGGGGGCATCGCGCGACCGCGCCACAGACGATTTGTTCTAAAAGAGCGGCCAGCGAGAGAGAGAGAGAGAGAGAGAGAGAGAGAGAGCCGGAGGGCGGAGGATGAAAACGGCGCCACGGTGTCTGTTTACCCGTCAATCGCGCGATTAAATTGGATCGCCGGTATTATCTTTTAATCCCGACGCGCCGGTAGAATGGTAGCGGCTTCCGAAAAATCGGTAGAAAATTTCGGCTCCCGGATATCCGGTTATAGTCGCTACTGCGGAGAGGAACTGAAACAATTGCGGGACGACGGTACGTTATCCGACGCGCGATATATATCTCTCCCTTACATTTGTTATCGGCCACTTTTCTTCGTTCCGCTCCGCACGTTGCGCCAAGAAAAATCGCAAATAAAAGATGATCCACCGAGATATCGCGACGCTCGGCGCGATTTCAGTTCAAATGTACACGCAGAGAATTTCTCTCGAAGATATAAAGATGATATTAATCGAAAAAATACCGTAGTAGCTTCGCCCGGCTATGTAGTGAAAAATTTTGTGTTAACAACCGTTTCTATTGAAATTATCGTGTTACTTTGATACGGGGAATATGTTAAAACATAAATATAATATTAATTTAATATATTCTTAACTCATTAAAGTAATAAAAAATGTCAATAGGCCGTTTTTAATGCAAATCTTTTTACTTTGTAAAATATATTTGTAACGTCGAAACAATTTCAAGGCAGTATAGGAAATTTTGGAAAGCAATGCGAACCACATAATTACAATTGTACATTGTTACACAAACGTAATGGTCACAAACATCACGAACATTCCGTTTTTCTGTTCCGTCTCGGCGGCCTTTCCTTTTCTTCTCATAGGCCCGTATTAATAATCGGATTTTATATTTAAGATCGTCTCAAGTTTATCTTCAGATGTTTTTCATAATGAAATAAGCCATACAGCATTTGAAAATAAACACAAGCCGGTCTTTGATATAAGATCTGACTATTAATACGAATTGTAGACGCGCGTGCATAATACTATACATTACACAATAGTTGCTACCCTAGATTAAATTTTTCCGAATAATGATATTAGAAATAACCAGCCTATAATCCAACCGGCATCGTAGAAGAAACATATATCAATATTGGATATTTTTACTTTTCTGACATTTCCTTGTGGATATGGTATATTTATATACGACTTATATACAATAAAGTTAAAAATATATTTAATTGAATTATTCATATATTGTTACCATATATAAATTTTCAATACAATTATGCCTTAGTTGCGCAATACAAGTCTGGTAAATTATTCTAGTTGAGATAGTACTTTTCGCAATATTTACAATAAAAACTTCTACAAGATCCGGAGGGATATATATTTAAGAAGTATTAATTAATATGAATATTAATTGCAGGTTAAGAAAGTCGGTTTAACGTGAAAAAAAAGATCACTACAATACTACTCATACACCGAATGTCTGCAAAAATAGTCTGGCACGTATGTTACACTGTCAGACAATTCTATCCTCCCGCTAAGATTTAAAATTTCGCGGCCGACGTCCAGCAACGATTCAAAATCAGCCTATCGTTCTTTCTAGTAAATTATGCTATTAATACGCTGTATTATTCAATAAAAAATTCTACAAACGTTATATACTGACGTCCATTTCTAGAAAAACGATTTCGAGAAAAAAAATGTCAGTCGAGTAAAAGTATAAAAATCTTTGGCACTCGAGTATACGTTTTTCGGGACAACATTTAAATTCATATTCGGCTATAACGGACGCGCGCATCGATATTTTATCCTGTAGGACGCGGCGTACGTGGATGATCTCATTCAGAGCGGATGTTTCGTCTTACGAGACGTCGCGCGAAATCGAGTTGTGTCTCTTGACAAACGTTTCCTGCCGCAACATTCGGTAGTTTATCTTCCATCGTTATCACGCAACGGGGGTCGGCCCGCCCGCATCTCTCTCTCTCTCTCTCCCTCGCTCCCGCGAGCGGACGGTAACGGCTAATCCAATCCTATTTACATCGCGGAACTGTCGCGGCTGCATTGACGTGCGCGGAAATAAATCCCGACACTACTAACACGAACGTGCTCGCTCGCTCGCTCGCTCGCTCGCGCGCCCACCGCGTCGAGGGCGCGTGTAAATCCCGGGCTTTCTCTCGGAACAAATCGAATGTCGGTCGATGTAAATGAATTCCGCTCTAATTGCAATTATGCGACACGAATGCGCATAAACGTTCGCGTTATGCGATAAATGACACGTCACTCAGGCCGGGCGCGGAGCGGAGGGCATGTATAGTCGCGTGTAGTTCGCTCGCTCGCTCGCTCGCTCGCTCTCGCGTCATTGCGAATTTATGAAATGGCGATCGTTATATCCGTATCGGGCCCTCTCGAAACCGTTCGCGTCATAATTGCAATTAATCAATAATTGACGTCGTATAATTGGGTGGCCGCCGAGACGGCGTTAAACATTCACACCGGTCGTCTAGTCGAAGGCGCACGAGCGACCGGCCTTTCAATTTTGCACCAGACTTCGGCTCGATCACCGACGATACGATAACGAATACAATTGTGACATTATCACGCCGATGTATGATCACACAGTAGTAAGCACAATACTTTCGTGGTTTTTTCCGCGATCGACCGTCGGAGCGATAGATCCGGGACTTCTCCCGACGTGATCCAGATCAGTCCCGGCGCGAAAACTCGCGGGCGGAGTGTCTTCGTGCGACAACGGAAAATTCGAGCGCCATAATCGATAATACATCGCGAGGCGGGTATCGCAAATACCAGCCTGCCCGAGAGAGTGAATTGGTAAAACGACGAGCACGCCAATCAGTCGAGGCATACCCATGGTGTAAATACGCGATGGGGGATCAGCCTTGTCTCTCGAATCAAACTCCAGCACCGGCGGACCGACTCGCCGCGGCTGTTTAGCCGGTCCGATTTATTTATCGGCCAGCTGTGATTAGACTTTCGCTTTATCGCGGATTCGCACGGCCTCAAATATCCACGAGCCGGGCGCGTTTGTTAACGATCGCCCGAACATCGAACGCCGGGCGTCGATCTCGAACACGTCGACGAGAATTCGCCGTCCCGATAAATCGCACGTTCGCGCACCTTCCGCTCCCCTCGCCCCTTCCCCCCTCTCCGCCTTCATCAACCGTTCTTTCGGGCCTCTTCTCCTTTTTTTTTTGTTGATACGCTTCGAGTACCTTCCACCTGTTGCTAAAAAAGAAAACTGTTTTGTACCGCAGGTCAATATTTGCATTCCTGTTAGGCTGCCATAGTTACCTCTCGATATTATATAGGGAGACTCGGTATCGCATAGGTGGAGGATCTCCCGTATTTTGTACGGAACGATACCTACGTCGTCGAAGAAGTAAAGGTGCGTATAGACGAAGAAAACGTTTCCGAATAAAAATTCCGAATAAATATCCGTTTAAATTATTATTCAAATCGCAATCCGCTCGACATCTTTTTGTTCTTTATTTTTCTATGTAGAACTTTTAAAACGGCACTGTTTCGTCCAAACTAACGGTCGAGGGGAGTAGCATTTTCGGGAAATCGGACTTTAAGATTACCTTTAAATTTTCGGAACAGCGTTAAGAAAAGAAAAAGAAAACTGAAAATGTTCTCGCAATTTTCTTAACGTCGCTGTACAAAAAGGCCTTTACATCCCAATATCTCTAATGGACGTCCGAGACTCGAATAATTAATTGTGCCAAATAACTTCCGTTACTTACACGTAACGATCTTCGCCGTTCGACGCCCATTTGCCTTGTCTCGGCCGTAAAATTCAATTTGCCCGGAGACCGGTCAGAGCGCATTGGGCGTACCGCGAGGTGTCTGACCCGACACCGGCGTTACTACTTGAGGTTTAATTCCTCACGCGTTCGCGGTGAAGGCGAACCGCGCGATTCCCTCCACCGCGGGGATGAACATCCGAGTGCCGCCATTCCATTTACCTCGAAAGAGCACGCCCGTTCGCGCGGAAGAAACCAGTTCGCAAGTTCGTGCGACTCGGACGGGAGAGCAGTTCTCGCGCTCGTTACGAGATTAAGGAAAAAGCTCCGAGCTTTGCGGGGGTGGAGGGTGGCACCCGGGGCACCCGGTGCCCACCCACGGAGACGTGCCCTCTTTCGGAATGTCCTATCGCCGACCCGAGCTTATTCCGCCCTCAAGCTCGGGACACACCCGCAATCATGCGCAGTTTCCACCCATCGGCCAATGAAAGCGCCGAGAGCTTGCAAGCTCTCGTCGCACCAGCTCCAGCTTTCGCGGCCGAGCCACTCCGACCAAACACCACGTGGCACGCGTCCGAGTTGCACGTGCATTCGCGGAGCTGCGAGAGCCCGGTGCGCGCGAGAACGGGCGCTTGCCGAGGAAGAGCTTGCGAGAGATCGAAACAGCGTTATCTAGCTGCCAAGGACAACCGAGAGGGCGATTTTTCTTCTCCGTCGGGGGAGGAGGAATAGCATCTCGTTTCCTCTTCCTCCGCGCGCTCAGCTCGAACAGCTTCTTTCGGTGTAGCGCGTTCGTCCTTCCCAATCTTCCCCCTCCACCGTCATCGCCCTCTCTCTCTCTCTCTCTCTCTGTGTTATTCTCCTTTCGTGAGACTTGCGTATCTCCCTTCACTCCCCCTACCAACCCCTTCTCGAACTCGTCGACGCGTTTTATGCAAACGATCGGTTACGTCTTTGTCGTATTGTACTACTGTGACGTGCCAGACATAACCGTGCTTCGAGAAGCCTGTCGAGATCGACGTCTCCCCTGTCTTCGTTGAAGCTCACAAACGGCCATCAGCAGAGACGAAGATTCCGACGAGTCACGGATAAGGTTAGAGAATTTTTTTCTTACCTCTAGAATCAGTCGAGGAGAAAGACTCTCATATTCGTCGTTCAATTACCTCGTATCGTTATTCGTGCCTCGTAATTCACACGTGTCTACATTTGTCCGGAGATCATTTTTCTGCGGTAATAGTAAGTAACGGTCGACGTTCGCACCTATATCATTTGAAAATAAAATACGAGCGAACGCACAAAGAGGAGGCAAAATAAATTTCCCTGTGAAAAATGCAATGCATTTGGCAGAGGAAATTTTTCGCGCGTGAAAAAAAGCTGGAGATGTAACATGACGTTAGATTAATTCTTCGGTGGTTAGCCTGAGTATATTATTCATAAGCGTACTCACTTGTATGCAAATCTTTGTTGATTATTACGGAGAAGTGTCAATTGGTATACTAATTTTTTTCAACGTTATTATCTTCACGAAATTATACGAAGTTTACTGTGTATCGATTAATGTATCACGCAATGAAAAAAAATTATTGACAAGCAAATAGTGTTTAGAAAACAGTTCGGATTCGAGGGAGGAGTTGATTACATTGCATGTAATTAATTGCTGCATTATTTACATAGGATGTGAAAACAGATCAATCCTCGAATGATCGAAAAATATAATTTTCAACAACAATCAGTCATGTTTACAACATATCTGTTTGCGCGATAATATATAAATAATTTCAGATTATATTATACAATAACGCGCAAGGAACTTTGATAAATGATAGCACTCGGCGGCGGTTGGAAGCGAGCCGATATTCAACAGTTGGTCCTTCTTTTATCTTTGAAACTTAACCCTCGATTCCGCCGCCCTTCGAATAGGCACCCTCTGTTCGTACACCCTCTCAGAACGGCGTTTCTTGGACAAGTAACGAAGTTGCTTGGAAAAAGGAATTTTTTGCGTAAAATTTGGCGGAAATACGACCCTGAGGTAACGAGGAAGAGACGAAGTATCCGGAGAATACCGATCCTTAATTATTCTTAGTCACTTGAAGCTCAAATGTTATCGATTCTAAAGTAAAAGTCGACTCTAAAACGAAAAGAAAGATTTCGGGATCCGTTTGATACATTCCGAGGGGTTGAAATACTTCGCATATTACATTCCATACAGAAAAGAAGGAAGGAAGATTACACGCTCCTTCACGTCGACTCACGTGTCGTCTTATCAATCGATAAACCTCTGGAAGTTCGATTACCTGGAGGCGAACGCGCTCAAAACTCAACGAAAGAGGCGATTTACGGTGCAGGAAAACGAACCGATCCACCCCCTTCGTCCCTTCACCGATCGCGGGCATTCTTCGCTCGCGCGGCCGGAAGAATTCGCGGACTCGGCGCAATATACGTGCGGCCATAGGTGTAACATATTTATGTTGTGAACCGGCCGAGTGCGAGCAATAAATAGCGGCGGGCGTGTGTGGGTGTGCGGGCGAGGGGGGTGAAAACGCGTGTGGGGGCAGTTCGTTGAGGCGCGCGCGGGGCCAGAGCGATTACGTTTCCCAAACCCCTCGGTATTCTCTCGTGCGACCGAGTCACCGGCACCACCATCCACCGCCGTATCGCTCCCTTCACCCGCGCGCAACTCCCGTCCCCCCCCCCCCCCCCC
>NW_014555522.1:160983-174578 GCF_001313825.1 Dinoponera quadriceps
CCCCCCCCCCCGCTGTCCGCCCTCGGTCGCTCACCGCCCTGCCGCGTCTCCTCGCCACCTCGTCCCGCCGGACCCTTTACGGCGCCCGAACAACCCTATTCGTTTGTTTCCAACCCGTATGTGTGCGCACACGGAGGTATGCAATTTCGGTGTCGGGAATGCGCGCTACCGGACGAACGACCGGTACGCGTGTGTGTCCGCGTTCATAGAACTCTTACGGAACGGGGTCCTTGTCCCTTCGAAAAAGTCGTTGGCAACGCGCGAGACGAGGATCTCCTCGGATCTGTTTCGCAAGCGCGCCGAGTATGCGGTGAAAACCTCGACGAAGGACGCCTCGGTCGGTAGAAATCGGTTGCGATCGCACCACGGATGTCCGATTCCGCGAATTGTTAGCTCGAAATTCGGATAACTTGCGATATTTTACATACACCGGAAAATAAAGTCTTCAATCAATGATAGATATTCTCACGTGTAAGAAAGAATATTATAATATTCACGGAAGATATTTTACTCTTTTGAATTGAGCGCAAGTAATACACGATGCGAATTCAATGAAATCAAGACTAAAAATCTCCCAAGAAGATTATAATATTCTCGGTTATGTGCAAAAATATCTGTCGTTAGTATAAGACGAATTTTGGTCCGTGTATTCTCTGAAAAAAGCAGCGAATGCAGAATAAATAACGGGCCAGCACCGGTAGACGCAGCAGCAACGTCCGAAAATCCGGGGATTTCGCGGGACATGCATAGGCGCGTGTGCCGATACGGTATTCCTATTAACGGGCCATTACTCTTCCGCTACTATCGCGCTTACGGTTACCAAGCGACGTAACGTTCTCCGGTAACGAAGCACACGAGTGCATACGGGCTCGCCGATACAGCGACAATATCGGCACGCAGATTCGTGGATCCGAATCCGAACGGCATGCGTTCGTGCAGCTATGCTGAAAATCTTGACTGGAGGACCCTTTCGCATACCGATCGCCTGGACCGATCCGATCGGGGATGCATCGGAGGCACGCCAATCGGAGACGCGCTAGTCGGCCGGTCGGGTAACCAAATGATGCATATCTCTCCTCGGGCCGTCGTGTCCCGAATGTCTCGACGTTGCTCGCTGCCGGGTCTCGGGAGGGCGAGCGTTACAGGATCGCCTCTCTCTCTCTGCATTTCGGCGGGTGGACGGACGGACGGATGGACGGGTGGGTGGGAGAGACTAGCCGGGCGGCAGCTCGAAAGCCGGGTGGACTCGGGGGCCAGCGTATGGTTGCGATGAGGTCGAGAGCTTGCGGCCGGATGCCAGTCTGACCATGTCTACCGGCGCGTTACTTGCGAGCTCGTCGGAGCCTCTCGGTCCTAGACGCATCTCGCCAGAATCCGAGCAATGCGGCTCAAGAGTCCGCGCCGGCGCTGCAGCTGCACTCTAGGATGCAGCGGCGGCTCTCGGCGGGCTGCTATACCGGCCACGATCCTCGACGGGGATTGGCCGGTGGAATATCACCGAGTCGGGGGGGCATTGGGATGGCCTTCAGCGGCTGCTGGTATGCGCGGTAATAGAGGGGGGATCTTCGAGTCGCGCGGTATCGAAGGAAAATCGCGAGCCACCGTAGTCCGGGGGAATGACAATGCGAAGAGTGTCGTTATTGTCCTCCTTCCCCTTCCCACCTTCCTCTCTCTTTCTCTCCCGATTTTTTCTTTTTTCGAGGATCCCCGCGTTCGGTATCCGGAATGAGAATTAAGCACGCTTCCGCAACTTCCATTCCAGGCGCAAAACCACGGTCGAGTTAAGAGGTGAAAATAAAAATATAATTATGTTGATTTATACAGATCGGTTGATGAATATTGTAGTTTTGTGTGGGTTGATTTCGGGCCGATGTTAAAAGATTCAGAGTCGCGCGTTAAATTCACTGTTGCGCACTTGTGAAATTTGCATTACCTATACTGTGTGTTACACAGTATTAATAATTGGGTCGGCCCTGTGCGAGTTTTTAATCGGGCGAAACGCATCGAAACGCGCGTTGATCGCGCGCGACTCTCTCTCTTCCTCCCGCCGGCCGGCTTCACCGGCGTGACGGGGCCGCGTCGAATGCGGCTTTTGCAAATGAATTTTTCGGGGCACGCCATCGTTCCGCGTTGATACGTTTGCATCGCGGTGATTTCGCAGGGCACCGAGCTATATAACGCGCGAGGGGCCGTGGGTAAACGAAATTCCCCCGATGCGTGCATCTCACGCATTCCGCAGCGAGATTGCGCAAAAATCGGGCGAAACAAACGCAACTAATTTAACTGCTTTCGAACAATTAATCCGAAGCATTTAATTTAATTGCACCGCAGCCCGTCGAGTCCGGCCAGCGGCGGCAGTCGAAACAACGACCGGCGCAAAATCCCGGGACGGAATTTTCGGCTCGACGCGCGATGGCTCGAATTCTTTGGCGCGTGCAAAACAAAATAAAAACATTCGCCGCACGCTCGAAAGTTGACCCGGAGAAAGCGCGCTTATTGCAAAATCGGTATTTCGCGTTTGACGCGATTTATCTGGCGGAAATGTCTCATCGAGAATTTTAACGGACATACCTTCTCTCTTTTCGAAAGTTATGGACTATGCGCGACGCAGTTTAATCGTTTGTCGCCCGCGTATTTTTCGCCCAGATTTCTATTTTGTTTTACGCGCGGACGCGCGTATCTCGGGCAATAAAACACGGGCCGATCGAGATTCCGCGAGATGAGGCGCTGTTTGACGTTAATTCGCGAGAAGATTCTCTGGCCGCGTGCGCGCGATACACACGCCGATGAATTAAAAAGAGAGAACGAACGATGGAGCGCGGATAGGGGGCGCGGTGGAGGGAAAAGATAGGGACGAAAAGACGACGTGGAAGGAAGGGTGAAAGGGCGCGCGAGCGTTGTGGGTGGGTGGGTATAATTAATAGCAAACCCGTATAAATCAGAGACAGGTTGGATGCACGCTGGTACGCGCCGTTACCGATGCAGGATTATGCCCAGAGGGGTGGTTACCCCACGACTCGCTAATTTTTCACACAGACGCCATAATGGTCCGGGCTAATTACTGATTTTTATCTCCGCGAGAGTTGCTTCACGCGCGCGCACTCACGTGCATGTGCGCGTGACAGAGAGAAACAGAAAGAGAGAGACTGCGGCGATAAAACGCGGGAAAGGCAAGGGGGAAGGAGAGGAGAGAGGGTGCGATTCAAGAGCGTGCGGATCAAACGGTCGACCTCGCGTTACACGCGCGAAAATAGCGCATTACGTGCGTATTCGTCGCGCACGATCTCGCGGATGACTTTTTCAAGGGAAAATTACGGTGCGACCTGGTGTGAGTCGGGCTTCGTTATCGCGACGCCTTCGTTTACACGAAATTCGCCGGTGGTGCCTCGCAGGAGCGACGGAAGTTGCCGCGCGAGTTCTTCGTCGCCCGGTACAGGCCGCTCCAAGTTTCGCACACATCGCTCGCACGTATCTCTCTCTCCGCTTCAGTAGATACGGCTAACCAAGCCCAGACGCCTATGTACTTAACGTAACCCGTGTAAGCTCACGCTAGAACAAATTTGCCAGCGCGACCTACCTACTCGCCCGCCCAGTCGCCCATCCACCCACGTCGTCATCCACGTTCTCCCGCCGAGCCATCCGCGCGCTTCGAGTCCCTTCTCGCCCCCGTAATTCGCCCTCGGAACACCGATGTTATGAAGTTGTGTTGAACTTTTCGCGAGAGCATAGTTTGCGGAACACCCCCGGCTGACTGCGGGCGCTTACCTTCGCCCGTGACATATACCTACACGAGGGTGTCTGACAAAGAGAGACGGGCGGGTGAGCGGCCGCACGAAAGGTGAGTCGGCCGGATTTTGAGAAGGAGAGGGCCGTTCCGAGCGCGTTTTTATCGAGAGCTCGCTAGGATTGGTATTAACGGCTACCTGTTGCCTGCCTGTTGTAAGACTTTAATCGGCGAGCCGACGTCGATCGAACGTTGGCGACGCTGATGCGAGGCTGATCGCGGATTCCTCGGTTACGAAGCGAACATACGTCGGAGGCCCGTGTGTGAGAATAAATGTGGATCGCTCGGGTCGCGAGGTCGCGCAATTTGCCGTAAATCCGCCTCTCTCAGAAAGAAAGAGAGAGAGACGGAGAGATTTTCTCGCGACGACGCGGAATTCGAGCCGCGTGTCCCTTTGTTTCGGGCGTCTCGTCCTTTTCTTCCTCTCTTTTCTCTCTCCCCGCGAGTCTGTGGATCCCACCTAGGTGTGCACCACGCGCGTTGCCAGCTAAAATGGTACACGCGTTAGGAATTCTCGGCACGGCAGTCGGAGCCAACAGGCTCACGGCAGAAACTTACGGGCCAACTTTGAGGGGGGTAACGGCATTACAACGTTATTAGATTTACCGCAAGCACCTACCCGGAGGCACTCCTGCACATTACCCACATACCCCTACCGAAGTATAAGTAACCCTAAGCGTCCCATAGAGCTCACCTCGTGGCTCCGCCGCCGCGAGCATTAAATTATGCGCTTGCGCCTTGTAACTACTACGAGCTACCTCCGCAACTGCGTCATTTGTTTTTCATATGTTAATTACAGCGATCGCTCACACGGCTCCTCGATTAGCACGGTTTTAAGTAATACTCGAGATAACAAACGACACTCGCAGGATTTGGAAGAAACTTAAGAAGGCAACGGTGATAGTTTGCGCTTCGATAGTAAAAGCCTAAATCGATCCGAATCGAAGTTTCAGCACTAATGAAGCTTTCTCGATGCTGCAAAGGGGAATTTAGGCCTCTCGGGGGACAATTTTGAATTTTTCGTTAAATCTTCAAGCGGGGAAAACGAAAATAACTTCCCATTTGTAGCATCGAAGAAGCACTATAGAAGACCCAATGAAGACTTAATCAATAGAACCAGAACTAGAATTTCGACTCGGGAACTATTTCACAGCTATATATTCATATTCCCGTGACATTAGTCGTGAAGATATATTATTAAAAGAAAAAACAGGAGAGAAGCTGGATAAATATCTACACACACGTAACCCATAGGCGTGGGCGCAAACTACCCTCTCTTCATATCTCTCCCCCGGCGCCCCCGCGACGACGCTTCCGATTCCCGTTCGATGCGCGGCAACGTTTACGAGCGTGACGCGGGCAAATGTACGGCACGCAATTCCGCGTAATGGTCGCGGGCGGCGAGCCCGTCGGGAGAGAAAGCGACAAAATAATTTAAACGCGCGAGAAATATCGAGTCGGCCAGGGGGGGGGGCGACGGTGAGGGTGCGTGTGGCGAGCGGAGATAGCGGGGCGTGCGAGAACGCGAGAGAACGAGAACGAGAGGAATTTCGGCGCGGCTAGCTATTGAGTAGCTACCCTTAAGATAAGGGTGGATTCACCCGCCCTCCCCCCNGTTTCCGCTATCTGACGCTAAACGGCACCGCCGCTCGGTGGCCTTCCACGGCAAAAGGGATGGCCCCGGCAGTGCTCGCTTCTACATAATACGCCGGCACATTACTGTCGAAGCGCCGTTAGATAAGCGGAATTTAGAACGGCGAGACAGGATTTTTCGTACGGACGATGTTTGTGAAGGATCGCCGGGTCCCGCCGAGGATTTGTGCGCGCGCCCGCGCGTTTTTCCGTTTCACCCCTTATCCCAAGCAAATTCGCGTCTCCACCTTTGTCCGAGCAGTCGAGGAAGATTTACCGCTGCGCGAACGATGTTCGCGCCCGGCCCGGTTAATCCTGATACATTCGCTGGGTCCAGAATACAGTTATCGCACGCGGAAAGAAAGGTACGTTCAAGTGTTATACTGATTCTCTCTCTCTCTCTCTCTCGCGTGCGGACGCAAGGATTGATATTTTTGTTTCTCTTTCATCAGAGCGCCGTAAAATCGTGCGGCAAAGCTCGATGAGAATATCGCGAATATCCGGTGCGAGGACAGTTTGTCCTCGTTTGATTCGAGGGAGGGCTCTCGATTCTTATCGTCGAGCTTCCGATGTGTTCGATGGAATAGAATCGCCAGCGACGAAACTGATTTCGAAAGCGGGAAAGACGGGGCCGACGCAACAAAGGCCTTTACACGTCCCACCCCCCAACTCATTTAAGGCTAACTGTCCACAACGGGGGTGCAAACTACCCTTATCTGCGGACGTTTATGCCCACGCCTTATCTAGCAGCCCCCGACTGCTTCGCGCTCGCTAACAACTAGGTATTCTCTCTTCCAAGCCAATCTCCTTTCTCGGACAGAACGACCTTAAGTTCTCCCTCTCGCCCCTGCACCCCTCCAGTCGCTCCAACCTGCTTTCTATTCCGTGTCTTATAGATTCGTCGAAAAGGTTCGGGGGATTTTGTTCCTCGCTTTACTCTTCGAACGCGATTTCACCGAGTGATCGTTCAATCATGTGCGCATATTTTTGTACACTTGGAATGAAACGGACGTCTTGGCGATGAGAAAAACTTGCCATTTCATTCGTCTCACTCGATGCGCAATCGCCGGAAGTTAATTTCCCCGTAAACGAATGACCGTGGCGAGGAACTCGTTAAGCGTCAAATTAGCGCAACGCGTTCGACTCGCTCGCCTCGGCCAGCTACGTGGCGCGGAGGAAAGGTCTCGGTGCTCCTTATCTTGCCGTTCCTATGCGCCTCTTTGGTTCCGTACCGAAACGGTTCCCGAACGGGGGATTCCCGCGCGCGCCGGGTCGGAGGATGTTGCGGTGAAAACAAAGACGTTACTCGGCCCCTATCTGAGGGTTGTAAAATAACCGTCGAACGACGACGAAACAGGGGAGTAATAAATGAGATAAGCTACGGATAGATTCCTGCGGGAGCGGCGAGCATTATCGATGCGTTCCTTCGTAACGCGATCAGCGCCGAAGCTTATCTAATCGCCGAGGAGAGATCGCTCGTGGATCCTCAACGACGATGCGATCAATCCCGAACGTTACTGCGATTAAGAAAACGAAAACAATACTTTCGTCCTTCCTTCTACAATTAATCGGCAACATCCGAGTCGAAATTTTGGGCCTGTGTTAAACATTCTATTCTTTAACTCTACAACATAGTAGAAGTTAAGATAACAAAATAGATTCAATTAAAATGATATAATATAATCTTTACTTTGACCTTGATAATGCCCTAAATTTCCGTTTTCACTGTTTTAGCGTCAAAATAGATTGTTAAAGGTAGCGTTAAAATTCAATCTGTGCACGGAAAAAAAAGTTAGCCTTAAATCAATAGAATAGACATTCCCATATGAGTATAAGCAAAAATATTATAATCTTCTTAGAAGACTTTTTAATTTCGATTTGACTGAAGTTATATTGATGGAAGTATTATGTGAACTCAATTCGGGATTAAAAATGTTCTAAGAAGATTATAATATTCTTGCTTATACATGAGAATATTTATTCTTGATGTGAGACTAATTTTCCCTCCGTGTAGAATTAAAGGTTCAATAAAAAGCAGTTAAAAACTGTATCGTCAAAGTAGATTTTTATTAGTCTATAGATCACCCGAGTGGGCACAAATTAACTCCTTAGGAGCGTCAGAGTAGCATTAAAATATCGACTCGGGTATCGTTGATGAACGCGAGCGTCGCTCCACGGTTGACACCGAACTGGTCGTACGCAGTCGTAGCAGCAGCAGCACGGGTGGAAATAGCGCGTGTCCGGAAACTACGTAAGTGTTATTCAGTCAAAAGTGGTGACGCAGAGTGCGCTTGTTTGCGGGAGCATACCGGCGGTCGTAATCGCGAGGCGTGTAACGTTACAGCGGTCATATTATCGAACGCGCAGATCGTTTTTTTACGCTCGCTCGGATGACTCCGTGAAACCACGTCCACCCACGTTCGGTTTCAGCCGATAGTTTTTTTTTCGGAGGACGACGAACGAGCACGCACGCAACGTATGCACGCACGCGGACACGCATACGGTGCAGAGATACGTACGCGCCCACGCACGCGTCCAGAGAACGTTGGACTAATTGGAAGTCTTAATGGCACTCGACGGTAATAACGCAGTCGGGATCCGGGTGTGTGCGTGCATCATATCGATCGGAATTTGCAACGGACCCCTCTCGTTGCCAATCCTCTCGCCCTCCGACCGTTCTCGCGATTTGCCCCCTCCCTCCCGCCCATCCCCCCGTCCGTCAATGACGAATCAACAAACGGGACTGATTTGATTTCATTCATTAATTCCGAGCGACTTCGCTCGGGTTGATTTCGGGTTATATTTTCTCGTGGATCGCGTGTGCACTTTAAGAGAGCGAGAAAAAGAGAACGAGGAGGAGAAGAAGAGGGAGAAGGCCAGATACGGGAAGAGGGTCGATCGGAGAGGAGACGGGGACGAAAGCGGACGAGACAAAAGGGGATGAAACGGTGAAGAGGGTACTCTCGCGTTCTCCTGCCGATAAAGCGCGAGGAATCGAATAACGACTGATAAACAGGGTATTAAATGTATCACTGGCATAAATCACTTACCGATGACTCGTCCCCGTTCGCTCGTTAACGTTCTCTCTCTCTCTCTTTTTCCTCCCCTCTCTCTCTCTCTCTCTCTCTGTCCTTCTCTCTTTTTTTCCCAGCATCACATACGACATCAATTTATTTCGATATTTTCCGACACCCGCGCACAATTTCGACGCACGACCCCCTACACCTAGAAAAATATGGAAGCTCAAACACCGAAGTCCGGTTTGTTGACACTACGGATTTCCCGGTTGTAGGATGTAAATTCATCGAGCGTGCACGATGAGGCAAATAGGAGCCGGAAATGATAACTGCCCGCGTTGCGCTATGGTTATTGTTATCGGTATCGACATGGACCTATGAGCGGTTATTAGGATAAAAGATGCACGGAGGTGTACGTGCTGGCATGGACTGTTGGATGAACGTTCCCTAACGTAATCTGGATTTACCATCTCGGTTTATTGTTCGACAGTCTATCTCGGCGCAACGTGCGCGCACATTCGATGCGCGTCGATCTATTTATTCGGCCTCGAGCCGCTCGAAAATACCGTACAACGTATGCGACGCGTACCGGCGACTCCACGCTGGAATTTCCCTTCCTTTTAATATCAATGTGTGCTTATCGGATGCGAGTCCCCGAGGAACACAGGGTGTCTCGAATTCGTCGAGGCATCCCTCATCTGAGAAATTCTACAGAGACTTTGAGATCGATCCGGGTGCTCAACGAGTGGAACTGTCACGTTTGCCGACGGTTTTTCTCCCTTGACACTTAGCATCTCATTCATTAATTCATCTTTTGATCTATTTGCGGGGACTACGTTTCAAATCTTTTCGCTCACGACATAAGGAAAACCGAATGTAACTCTCGATTCTTTCGTCAAGGAAACAAATTCGAATTGGTCGAGCAGGATGAAAGATAGCTCGATAAAGCCGAGAAACCGCGTATACGCGAGGCACCGGTGCGGCACCGCGGGAGAATGTCGCGAAGGGCGAAGACCCTGTCTTATTGACATCCCGTAACTGTACTGTGATTTAATATAAACTGCACAAAGCGCCTACCTTTGATAGGTAAATATGAAATACTCCGGTCGGACGAGTGCCCTTTCGGGCGCAGGCTCGCGCTCGAGGGTGCGTTCGTTCTCGGCAGGATGCAGGACGTATACGTACGTATATACCCCATGTACATGCTCGTCCTTTCCACCCTCTCTCTCTCTCTCTCTCTCCCGCCTACCCTCCCGCCAGCTGGAAAATGCTCTCAGGCAAAGAGTACGGATACCTCGTGCTTTGAGAACTTCGAAGACCCCGTCGCGCGCGTCTTCCTTCGCGAAGCGTCCGGCGCGTCTGGATTCTTTCCGCGTATGTGCATATCTGCCAGAACGGGATTCGAGCGAGATTGCCCGTCGCGTCCAGTCGGGCAAGTACCGTCCGACAGGAAATTTATACGACGGCGATAAGAAGAATATATAAATTGACATACATTGAGAAAGCCATTTAATTGACGCAAATAAAGTTCTTGTTTGCATATGGGCGAACAAATATTTTGATTGTGAGAATCAAAGGTGTTCTCTGAAACGAAAATGAAAAGGTATAGTTCAGAGAAGCAATCTTTTAGTTCAGAGAATCGCATTTTAGCTCTCAAAGCATTTGTTTGTCCATATCCAAACAAGAATTTTGTTGGAGTCAATTAAATGGGTTTCACACGGTATTACTATATAAAACTTCAAAGAAAATATTTAGAAATGCCTATATATTTTCATGGGCTTTGGATACGTTATAGAGGAGCTAAAAATAAGACACGTATTTTTTTTACACGTGGCTCTTCGCACATTTAGAGGCTGAAACAATCCCTTGAATTTTGTAAAATCCATCGTGAGCAAATATCTTGGAAATCGTGAAATAAGTATATGAAAACGTTATTTTAGACAAAATATTTTATATTTAAAATTTATATTTTTAAAAGTTTTACTCGATATTCTCTATATAATATATCGTTAATAAATAAATATCTGAATATCGTTTGATATATTTTTTTAAGGGGCTTAAATTCAAGATCAGATCAGATTTTCAAATTTTTTGTTTCCTAGTGATATAACTCATATTATATTCGAAGATTTTTATCCATTTATTTTACTTTTAATTTTCTCGTAACGCCGTATCATTCAAGATAAATCCATGATCTATCGCAAAGAGTGTGAGCACTTCGCGAAACCTCGTGTCGTAAATCGTGTCGTGCGTTCAAGTACAATTTGCGCGGTATTCGCGCAAAGACGAGAACAACAAAAGAGATACGTCGCTCGAGAACAGGCCGCTTTATTCGGCTCGCGACCATCTCGGCGCGCAATATTCTTCTCGCCGGCGTTCTTTGATCCTTTATTACATTTTTACAAGCGATTACATTGGCCAGCCGCTGGCGATCCTCCGGGGCGACCTTATTTCCGCTCCTTACGACTGTCTTTAGACACCACCCTGCGCGTGCCCGCCCCAAAAGCGTAACGAAGTTTCCTGTACCACGAGGAGGAAGATATTGTTCTTGTTTATAGCGAAGTTAACTCGAGTCCTGCCTTGCGACCAGGGTTCATTCGCCCTTAATTAAGTTTAAAGGATTATAGAATTGTTCCGCAAAGTCGATTATAAGACCGACGGGAGGGAACGGCCGTGGATCTCGCGAGGCGCGGAGACGTTCGTGATTTTTCAAAAGTCTCCGAATCAATTGTCGGAGAGAGCGAGGAAGGAAAGAGAAAGAGACAGACAGAGGAGAGGGAGGGGGAGAGAGAGAGAGAGAGAGTCGCGTGCAGGGAACTGACGATTTAATTACCGTGATTTCTCTTTGAAACGAGCCACTCGATCGCACATTTTCGATCGATTATCCGACTCCTCTCGACTCGACGCAACACCCCCGTTGAAATTGGAATCACCCGCGGCATTTAAGAGCGCGCGCGCGACAAGGAAACCGTCCCCAGCGGCCTTTAATTGGTACCGTCCGCTAGTTAGCGCGAAATCATAGCTTTTGAGCGACACACGTCACGAGCAGGCTCTCGCACGCTCTCTCGCTCGCTCGGCCGCTCCTGCCTGCCTGCCTGCGGAAGGCATCGGGGGTGGCTGCCGGCTCGGTGGATCAACGCCGCTTATCCCGAGCTCGCGGATTAAAGGTGGGCGAGAGGGAGAAAAGATATAAGCCCGGGTCCGGTGTGTGCGTGCGTGTACGCGCGTACTCGCAATTTCAAACAGTCTCCCGAGCGACTCGATCCTCCGACGTGGCCCCGAGTCCGGCTAGTGAGCCTGAGCGTGCAATGATTGATGCTGGAGCCAGCGGTCGCGCGCGGGAAGAAGGGACGCACGGGGGATGATGGTCCACGAGGAAGGGAGAGAGAGAGAGAGAGAGAGAAAGAGTGGCGGGTGGTGAAAGTGAGGAGAGGACCGGAGGATCGGTCCTACGCGGCCTGGGGAAATTTAATTAACGTAAATGCCGCCGCCACGGCCGGCGCTACACGCCGTGTGTGGCAATCGCTCATATGCAACTCAACCCTATCCCCCTCCGCTACCGCCGCCTCCTCCTACCGCTCCCCGTCCCACCGGCCTTCCACCCTCTTCCGCCGCCCATCGTTGGGCCACCCGCGTTCTCCTCTCTTGCTACCCCTTTAGCCACCCCCGACACCCTTTACCCGAGCCGCGATACCGCGCCTCACCCCAAGCTTACCCGCTATCACGTGCATCGCCCCGAACGGCCAGCTGGGGGTTATTAAACATCTGGGAAAGGGGTTTCGATTGCGCGGCGATTGATGGATCTTGAGTCGGCACGACTCGACGATTTAGGCGAGCGAGCGAGCGATCGATCGATCGATCGCCGGGAATCGTCGAGAGAGAGCCGCGGCGGGATAAATAATCGGTCTGTGATATCTTCGGCGGAATTCGAGCTGCTCCTTTTCTCCCCGAGGGAAAGTTAATGGCCCGGGCTAATATATTCGGCCGACACCCTCGCTCGCGCTCGCTCCTCGATACGACGGAACTTCCGATGGCGGTTTGCGCGAGAGGGTCCTTACGGGTATCTGTTACGGGGCTGTACCGCCTTGTACAAAGCAGCGGACGAGAGACTGCGGTTTCCGTGAGCTTCGAATATCTTGAAGAATATGCACCGCTCGCATACGCAAATCGTCTCGGACGGGAGCTTCTCGCGGATTATAGATTCGCGTATTACTTTCCAAACCGACATCATAAGACCTATTCTCGGATTCTAATCCCGAATTACATCGGTCTGATATATTCGTGTGATGTATAGAGTGTCCCGAAATTAGACCGACAAATTTCGGATATTTATAAAGACACCGAAACAAGTTTTGTTAATAAACCAATGTCTGTAAATGAACCGTTTTGCCATTAGAGTGAATCAGTTACAGCAGTTGGTCATAGTGTTGGCCATTTATATCTGGCTCCCCTATAAATAAGGTGCATATCGACCAGTTTGTAAAGAAAATTTCCATTTTTAAGAAGAATTTCGAGTAAACAATAAAGAAACGCTGCGATACTGAGCTCGCGAGGCAATAACAAACGATACTAATTGCTAATACCTATTAAAAAATTCCCAACAATCCTCAGTTTGATAGAGTAATTATTACCGCTGTTTTTATCAAAAGAACACAACAAAAAGCAGGACCAGGGAAAAATTGCCGAATCCCGCTGTATTGAAGCATATGGCCGACATTTCTAACTAATTGCTGTAAATTGCTGTAAATAATTCGCTGTAGTGCCTAGTCGGTTATTTTAGGATACGAGTTTATTGACAAAAATTATTTGTTTTGATATCCTTTATAAACGCCCGAAGTTTGTCGATCTAATATCAGGACACTCCATGTACATTCTCTGAATACAGATTAGCGTCTGTGATTGACCAACAGCGTGTACCTACGACTCACCCTGTGGACGATCGCTGCTTTTAGCGGGAACCATCCCACCACCCTTATAGTCGCCCTATGTTTCTATTATCGTTAAGATTGAGTGTTTCGAAAGAAGATAAAAAATCGGCGGTAAGTCACATTACCGCGCTGAGATCGCCCGCGTAAGCAGTTTTAAGTGGCGCGCGCGAGGATATAATCAGGCCGCGGTACCGATACGAGGATAAGAGAATACACAGATGGGGACGGGGGGGG
>NW_014555522.1:174588-188502 GCF_001313825.1 Dinoponera quadriceps
CTCGCTACGGAATATAGAGTGAGTGAGAGAGCCGGTCGGCGGCGTCGAGGGTGACCGGGAGGACCGAGGGGGTTGATGGTGTAGAGGCGAGCATCGAGGCGGCGGCGGCGGTGGCAGCGAGGTGAGGGGTATGCTCTATAATGGCCGCGGCACGTGGTGCGTGCCCCCATTAAACCGATCGCACCCCGGATTGATTTTCAGCCTTTCGGCATTTGATCCGAGCAAACTTCGTTGTCGGTATAATTGAATCGCGAATGTTCGCCCGACTCGGCCGCAAATTGACCGAAACGCGCTGCCGGCCGCGCACGGCACAACGCGGCGAGTTGGCGACTGCCGGCCGACGATCAGAGGGAGAGAGAGAGAGAGAGAGAGAAAGAGAGGGGGGAGACCGGGGAGTACGGAAGGGAGGAAAAAGACCACATCGAGGGTGGATGGAATCGATGAAATTGAGAAAAAAAGATATCGCGGGATAGGAGGCGGGGGGGTGGCAAAAGGAGGACGGAGAGCGCGAGCCTGACGTCCGCGCGCGAACGAATGAGCGAACGGACGGTTCTCTAGAGTCGGAACGGATATAAAACGATAACTTAATTACTCACGCCCGTTGTTCGCGGGCGCACCGCTCGATGTTCCTCCTCTCGATACGACCGCGCGCCGTCGATACTTTGACAATTAGCGGACCTGATGGATACGTTGTGCGCTCGTCACCGTCTCGATTCGATTGCCGCGTCACGTCTACGTTGTAATTCGATTCTGCGCGGCCTGTGTCTCTCTTTCTGCGACTTCCCCCCCCCCTCACCCTCCCCTCTCTCTCTTCCTCTCTTTCCTCACTCTTTATCTCTCACTTTCCGAGTCCTTCGCGAGTGAGGGTCGTCCTGCTGGATCGAAAAAAAGGAGGTATACATCACGTGCACGGAAAACACGATTTGCCGCGCCAGGCTAAACTAATTCGACGATACTTCCGAGACTGGTCATTGAATTAGGCGCGAGCGCACGGTTACGGATGGGTCCCGCGTGCCCGCTAAGTGGGCGTAATCGAATGACACGCATGAAAACTGTAAAAAGCTTCGGTGCAGGTTAACGTGCGCTACGTTGGAAATAGCCTCGCGAGACGATGCTCGCGGGGCCAGCGAGACGGAACGCTCGTGTACGGAAACCCACGTACGTGTCTCTCCTCCCGTGTCGCTCGTCGTTTCTCGCACAAATTCTAAAGCAGCTCGGTCAATCCGACCATTTTTGCCGGTAATTCAGTTCGTGGAGAAAACCGCGGGACCGATGGCGAGAAACGCGGGACTCGGGGAAACACTCGCGGCCGGCGCTCCCGAAAGATTAAGAGCCGAGCGAAATAATAAACAGCGCGCCGCCGAGTGGACGACCGGCCGGCCGTTCGAGACGCGAAAGTGCAACGCGCGCGCGGCTGCAGCAGCAGAATGCATTCGTGCGGTCCGCAGGCCGTAACTGCTAATTAGTCCATACAGAGCCGTATGGCAGGCTGTGGAGGGTCGGCCGCCCGGCGAAGCGAGTAGCAGGATGCACCCCTTTATTAAATACCATCGAAATTAAAATTATAATTGCGTTCGCTGCAGTGCCCCTCGTCCGCGCCGGGCCGTACGAGCGAGCGCGCGCGAGAGCGTGGGCGCGCGATAGTTCTCTCTCTCTCTCTCTCTCTCTCTGCCGCCCTGCGAGAGATTACTCCCCCTCTAATATCGCGTCGAGGGTTTTGATTGGAATTCGACGCGCTTAAAAACGCAAACGAGTCTCGATGAAGATTTCGCGAAAATATCCCATAACGCGACGGCGTAATTTCTAATTATCGATTCCGCGGTGCCCGCGCGATTGGAATCCGCCACTTTATACACGCAAACAGGAGATCCTGCGATAATTTCGGTGGATTGCCGTCGGATGCGATAAACGTATGTACGGCATTCGGCGAACGTGTCGCGCGTATTGCGCGCGCGAGATTCGATTCGAATGGACACGTCCGAGCGAAAAGGACGATCCACCCCCCATTCGAGATGCGGGAAATTGCGCGTCAGCGCGACAGACGGAATCTTATAACCATTATCAAAATATGTTATCGCAGCCCGCACATTTTTACTTCGATCACTCTGAAGTTTAGAGGGAAGCCCAAAAGTTTATGAGAACGCACGAACCAAGCAACGAAGACTCGAAACTGACTCTCCTAATAAGCAAAATAATGCTCATTGCTGAGAAGGCGTAATTAACATACCGATTTACATCGCGCCTTGTCTAACGTATGCGCACCCGTGCATATCTAACTTGGAATTTATCACACACGCGATAGATGACACTGAAGAAGTTTCATCGGCGCGTGAACCGAACGTCACGCGCTCGATAAACAATTTGCCGCGCGCGCTTACGGCGCCCGGCGCCAAAATTCCTTCACGTTCCATCCCATTCGTCCGTGGGTGAAAAAACAATTAACCGCCACCCGAAAGAGAGAAGTTTCACACACAGACACGAAGAAACGTACCGTGGACGGCGAGAGGAGGGGAACGGTGTGTGTGGGGGGGGGGGGCGAAAAGGGCGAACGAATACAGTGGGCACCGTAATCGGCCGGCGGATATTCTAATTAGGGGTAACGCGTGTCGGTTTCTCTTGCCAGCTGAGTAAGGCATACGAGTACACAGGATCCATAGATGGATGGAGGACGGGGGGAGCAGTGGGGCGAGGTAGCAGGTTGTATGGCCCCTGTCAGCCACTGTGCCACTGACGGCTCGCTAATTGCTCAACCAACCTCCGATCCTTCCACCCCCTCCTTCCACGTTGTGCCACCCTTCAAATCCAAATCCATCCCTTCGTAACGCCTGGTCGGCGCGGCCGTTTCTCGTCTCCCTCTTCCCCCTCCCCCTCCCGCCCCTCGCTCCCCGGCGCCCGCCTTTCCCCCTCGCCGCTCTCGAGCTGGTCCTCGCTGTACCACGGTTACACACCACCACCCACCCCTCCCCCTCTCTTTCCTCCGCCTGGCGGAATTGCGAGCATAGATCGACTGTCCTGCGAAATTTCTGGGTCGGTGACCAAAGTGGCCGACGCCATCGCCGCACCGATGGATTCTTCATCGGCATTGTGTATCCGCGATACGCGCGAGCTTAATCGAATTATCGGCTGCGCCGTTATACGCCGTAGTGAATTATCCGCGACATTTACTACTTAGCGAGGTACGCGTTGTTTATCTCCTTTTTCCTCCGTCGTTCGCGGACCATCCGCGTTTCCCGCTCGCTACTGGATATCCCCGCGATAGGTTGATTATTTCATTCGCGGAGTGTACGTAAGGTCTTCGGGGCACGACTGTTGCGGGGGGGGGGGNGGGGGGGGGAACACTTGCTCGCGGGAGCCACGGAAATTCAATTTTCCCGATGAGCATGGCCGACGGTCGACATGAAGACTGTAATTCCAATTACGCGTCGAAGGTTGCCGATTACCTTCGACACCTCTGACGTTATTTCCCACCCTTTCTTACGCGATGACGATGACGGGGTTCGCAAAGTTCGACGAGGTCGTGCGCGTGTGCGTGCGACCACGTGCGCAACTTTTCGAAGATGAAGCGCGCGGCTGCTCGCGTGCTTGCAATCGATTCCGCGTGTGTTATGCCCGCGCGGGTTAGCGAATGGATGGACGGACGTGCGGACCAAGGGTTCGGTACGGTTGCGAATTAATCGAGCATATAATCGATGTGCGCCTGTCGATGTATGTATATGGAAGCCATCCGCCTGGTCACCCTCGCGAACGCAGCTTTCCCTCCGACCCCCCTCCCGTCCTCCCTACCGTCCCGCGCTCTCTCCTCCTCTTTCCATCCCTCCCTGCGTATCGTTAACCAACTGCGCCGCTCACGGTAACGCTAATTTCTGTGCCGGACGTGTCGTCGTACTAACCCGTCGAAAAACGTCAAACGGCGAGCTTACCTTCTCGTTTGTGCCGCGCGCGCGCGCGCGCTTTCGAGCGCGTCCGGGGGCGACGATATTTTCCAAAAGTTGCCGCTTTGAATTTTACTGTTGACGGACGTCGCTCGCGCTCTCGAGCGGACGATCGACGTCTGGCTTTGGCAAAATTCAATTGCCGCGCTCTGTTATAGTTGCGGCGAAAAGTAAACGTAAAAAGCAATAACGATGGGCAGACAGAGAGAGAGAGAGAGAGAGAGAGAGAGAGAGAGAGAGAGAGAGAGAGAGAGAGNAGAGAGAGAGAGAGAGAGAGAGAGAGAGAGAGCATGACGTTACGTTTGCGCTGATACTATTATAGTTTCAGTATCGATGGAACCGAAGGGTCCCATTTTCTTTTCTTTTTTTCGTCCACCACCCGCGAGCGGTCTCGACGTCCTAAAACCGTTCGGATAAGTTCCACCACGGACGAGCGTGTCGACGTTCCGCCGATATCGAGGGAGAAAGGATAATAATACCTACGACCAGATAGTACGCGCGACTTTTTCGCCCGGCACGGAAGATGTTTTTCCAGCGCGCCGTAGAAAACGAAGCCTTCAAACGTCGCGCCATCTCGGTGCTTAATATCGTCGAATTTTTATGAAATATCGACCGCTCGAATATTCGATAACGGAGCTGAAAACCGGAAGGACCGGCCGGCGCGGTTTGCGCGGGTTGCAAATTTTGTATCTGATGTCCCCAGGACGGAAATCAGGGGCCGTTTGCAAAATTGATCTGTCTCCTGATTTATTACCGCGAACTAATAAAGCCGGGTATCGAGCGTGGCCCGCGGCATCCTCGAAATGCGCGATAGGTGCCTATCCCGCGGCATCCATACGATTGGTCCAAATCCATACTTTACAAGAGCTGCCCTAATAGCGCGGCCGCGTGATGGACAGCCGTGAAAGCGGCCGGCTGTCGCCCCACCCTGCTCGATTAACGAATCGCGCGATCGAAGCGTAGACAAATTTTCGATATCGCTCCACCGAACGGGGCCATTTTTCATTCTTCCTACGCCGGTGTGATTTCCGGATCGAATGCGTGCACTTCGCGTACTTTTACGTGGATTTAATCGAAACTCGCGACACGAGACTTCGCCGGGAGTTCTCGGAGTTCCGCGTCGCGCTCGAAAGTATCGGAAAGAGGTTGATTCCACGGCGCGTCTCGCGCTAATCTCCCGGCATAGCCCGGGAAACCTCGCGTGCGCCGTCCCATCTCATTCCGAAGCCCTCATAAAAAAGAAATAGCTCGTGAACGCACGTGAGCGTATCTCGAAATCGCAAAAACAAGCGGTAATGCGCGCGGCGCGTTACGCTCCCTCCGCGGGCCCGAATGCTTTTTAAAGCTCCGCGCGTCAGATCGCGTATTATATTTCTCCGTTACGTTTGCACGGGACAAGGCGAAATTAATTAAACAGCTGATACCTATGGTCGCGCAAGAGGGAGGGAGAAAGAGAGACAAAGAGAAAGGGAAAGAAAGAGAGGGGGGGAGAGAGAGAGAGAGAGAAAGAGAGTGTGAAAGAGAAAGAGAGTAGAAACACGAATAGGGAGCATGTGCTCTCTGGTTGCCTCGGGGCCAGGGGGCCAGTGTTCCGCCAACACCAGGGTGAAAGCGGGGGTTAGAATTGGTCGGCGGGGAAGGAGGGGAAGAGTGGAACGGAAAAACAAACGCGGCGGCATGCTCGGCGAGTTCGCAAGCTCCTGGAAATCAACGCGATCGCTCTGGAGATTTTCAATTTGCGGATTCGTTAAGGGCGCGCGCCCGAAACGTTACCTCCTGGCGCCGTTCCGCTCCGTCGTGCGGAATACGTCAGCCCGCATACCTGTCAGCGGCCGCGCCGGTAAGAAAAAAAGAGTTCGTAGTTGTACAAAGTAAAATCAACGCGGCCGGACGGATTGATCCGATTGGAAATCTGATTTCCGACCGGCCGGATAACCGGCATACCAGCGCGCGCGCGCGCGAGGGAGAGAGAGGCGCTCGCGAACACCGCGGTACATTAAATAATTTTTATCGCAACGCTGCCTCCTCCGGCGGCGTAAAAACTGCAGGAGCTCCGAAATCGCGGCTGTCCGCAAAATGGAACGTCATCGGCGGCGAATCGCGCGCCGATCGCAGCCGTGATCCCCTCGCGAAGAAGATCGCGCCCGTTGCCTTGTTGTAAAAAAAGCGAGCGAGATGAGAGTGGACGAAAAGGGGGAGGGAGGTCAAATTCGCGTGACCCCGTGGAGAGAATTAAGTAATGTATCGCGCGCGCGTTATTAAACTGAAATAACAACTGTCATTTAATTATGATTTTCATTAAGCGATATTAAATTTTAAATTTACATTTCAACGTGATTCGATCGTTTAATGAATTTCGCATTTTAAGGTCGCCGCTTCTTCGCCCCGGTTACGTCGAACTACAGTTACAACGTCGCGAGAGATCGTGTGTGAATTTGTTCCTCGCGCTGCGTCGACATAAGTCGGTTATCTCAATATGCGGATACAGAAAATTATATTCCGCGCGAAGAATTATGTTTCGCGAGAGAGAGAGAGAGAGAGAGAGGGGGAGAATTGCACAAAAGGTCCTCGCCAAATTGTACTCGGTGTGTCGTTGCACTTAGAGCGTTTGCAAGCTGTATCACGTACGTATCGCGTTACGTGGCAAATCACAAAGCCGCTTGGCGCTTTAGGCCAGGCCGTGCACGCGGCGGCGCTTCCCGGCAGCCGAGCGCTTCGCCGACGTGATCGTCGAATTCGCAAACTACATTTGCATAAATTCCGGGCCACCGAGACAATTTGGACTCATAAACATAATTAATGGCGGAGCATTAATTCCGGGATTTTTCGCCGGTTATAAACACATGCCGCGTCGGACGGTACCCGGTGTTCCGCAATTTAGCTAAATAATTACTAAACTTGTGCCTCGCTGCTGTTCCCGCGAAACGTGAAACGCGACGACGACGTATCGCGAAACGCTGATGTAACCACCGGCGCAACCGTCGCTCCCTGTATACGCAAAACACATCTGAATCTTTCCCTGTCGATCTCCGCGAACTTATCTCCTTAATCCAACTCCTCGTGACGAGATTGAAGTCGATAATTTCGGCACGACAACTGGACAGGATCTTGTTTTTTGAACGCTCTTATCAAAGTTCGTCACTGCACACCCGAAAATTAAATTGCAGTTTAACAACGCGATGCAACTGGAAAATGAGGTTGGTCGGATCTGCTCGACAATGGATGACCAAACATGTTTTGGTTGAAGGACGCGGTGTTTCTGGTTATAAGAATAAAATTTAGTTTATTATAAATATAAATTTTGACAGTGAGAAACGTTACTTGTGTTAAAATCGGTCCTAGTTAAAGTGTTCATATTAAATTTTTCACATATCCATGTGGCAACTTAACCATTGTCTTTATGTTATCACATTTTACACTTCGGTGTCGATTAATTTAACGCTAATCTTCGCCATAATATTTGTGTTGCTTCTCAACATACTCACATTGTGTGTAAAATTAATACAAAAGTCGGAGCTGACCGTTCGGGACATGTGAAAGGCATCAAATTCAAGAGCAAACTTTTTGTTGTGTGTATGCATTTCGCAAGAATCCTCGCGATCTCAAAATCACGGAGGTAGGTGGGAGACGCGGTTTAATTCAATCGAAGCCGGATATTAAGAAGAAAGGGGGGCTTTGTGCTCGAAAGCGGAGCCATTTTCAAGTGCCCATATTCTTATACACGAGAGCGGCCGCGCGCTAACCGGGGGATGCTGCAAGCGGCGAGCATATATACATATGTATACGTATACATAGACGTTTGTCCCGAGGCAGGGCTGCCATCCTAAGCCGGCTTGACTAATTGGCAGCGTTATAATCATGGGTACACGGTTAGGTTGGTATTACCGCGAGTTATAGCCCCGTCTCCGCATTGGCGACCGCCACGCACATTCGCGCGCAAGAGGGGGCGCTTAATGACCCCGTCGTTTACGCAAATTTTCCCATTATGCGACGCGGTTTTGGACCGCCAAACGGGACGATCCGGAGAGAGAGAGAGAGAGAGAGAGTATCGTCGGTACGAACTAACGCCGTATTCCACAGCGCACTGTCGCACTGTCGGCGAGAGAGTGTCGATTACAGTATGCATCCGAGTTGTTCAGCCATAACGTCGGCGATTACATTCGGATATCGAGTTTCTTGAATATTCGTGAATATTCTTCCGTATTCGTGGATACAACGCGCGCTCTGGGCAAGTCTCCCGACTTTTCCGGCTTTTCCTCGCGACGGCTGAACGTTACTCGAAAGGCCGGGCCTTCGCGAACCGATACGCACGAGCGATTCCTCTCGCGAAAGTAGATAAAACGGGAGACGGGAGTATATTTCTCCGCAGCGGGGGACGTGTTGCGATTTCGCTGGCCGCGGGGACGCGTACATACGGGGCCACGTATGGCCGAAGGAGATACTGATAATAAAAAATCGTGGGATATAAAGTAATTCAAACAAATGCGCCGGCACACGTACGCCGTTCCCGCGGCGATATATTCCGCAGGGGGGCTTATCCACGACTGGTCATTCATAAATGTGGGAAAAAATGATACTCTAACGGCCAGCTATCCGTAACGGTTAGGAGGTAGGAGAGATTTGCTGGCGGCGGCCGACGTTCCTTCGGCACGTTTCTCCGCGTGAATCTTCCGACGAGAATGTCTCCGCGTTCCCGACGGCTGACTGATCGCCCACGGATCGTAACGATCGATACTTCGACAGTGTGGATTTTTCCTCTCGTGAATGTTTGCAATCTCTCTCTCTCTCTCTCTCTCTCGTTCAACGATCGCTCGACCGAGTGTTCGAAAGAGTTGTCGAAGCTACGAGCCCCGTTGCGAAGAGTTCAGCGGAACTTCATATCGATAGCCGGCGCGCGAGTCCCATCAGCCCGAGTCCCAGGGGCGTAATAGCTGGTAACTAAACTTGTAAATCTCCCGTCCCACGGCCGGGCCTTCCCAACTGACCAGAACGCATTTGTCTATCTTACGCGGGAGCGAGCGCCGGCGCTAGAGAAAATTAGACGGCCGCCGATCCGATTACACCGCGATTCCAACTTCAAGTACACCCGTTACGGAGTGAGACATACTCTAGGATTTATTGCGATGTCATACGGCCCGCGTCACGTATGCTGCATCATTCCCTAGACGAAGAGTTACGGTTTTCGGCCATAGAAATAACGCATAAAGTTGAGAATCGCAGAAGTAACCCCAGTTAGGCCGCGTCCGGAAATACTACACTGAGAGTGACATTTAATTGACTAGTCGGGATAAAAAGAACCAAGATTTCTTTATCATAATTAGTTAATTAAATCCTATTTTATTCCTCAATGTAGTGTTTCCGAACGCAGCTTTATTGCGGGTAGGATTATAATGGCTCTAATTATAATAGTTTCAACTTCATGTGTACACGTGAAAGGCTAAAAATTGTGTAAAAGTAAAAAGTTTAAATTTAGGGAATGGTAGAGCATGTGAAGAAAATGTGCTACCGTTCGAGTATATAATATAATATTTACGTGATCCAAGTAAAATGGTTATTCCAATGCTCTTCGGCAAATATTTACTAGAAGTAGAAATTTAATTGACTATGTACAATATGATACTTCTTTCGTATAAGCAGACATTTACTTCTATATATGTTGAAGCAATTGCGACAAATGTTATATTCATAACATTGTGAACATCAGAATTTATTTTGGAAAAATATTCACCCGGCAGAAAATCTACAATTTAAAATCACTAAATTTCTTCGATGGAAAAGAATTATTATATCATTCTAGTAAATATTCTTTTAAATTTGAGGACACTTTATACTTACATTCAGTAATTCATCTACAAATTAAGGTATCACTGCGTTCACAAATATTTACTACAAGCTATTAAAATATATTTAAGTGGATAAAAGTATTACTCGACTTAAGAGGCCTGAAAAACAGGTAATCACGTTTACTCGATTAAAGCACATTCTTTTCCCGTATACATTACGCCGGCTGTAGCTATTTCATTTCTATCCTGCTCATCGTCGTTTCTCTATCCAGAGGAACCGACAAGTGTACGCAGCTACAACTGGATGCTTCGGAGAGTACAAATTAAGGTATCACTGCGTTCACAAATATTTACTACAAGCTATTAAAATATATTTAAGTGGATAAAAGTATTACTCGACTTAAGAGGTCTGAAGCATAAGGTGGGAAAAAAGCAGGGGAACGCTATGAACATAGATTGGCCAGGATTTCCTTCGTGTTGCGACACACTTGACACACATACACCATCTCGCACCGGGTTATCCTCCGAGTAATCACTCGGTGTCATTCGCGCAATCGAGTATTCACGAGCTGCATCTCGCCACTCGAGTTCGCCGAGCGCGTTTAACGGCGCGTCACCACCTCCGTGCTTCGCGCTCGTCCCTCTCGGTGCGCCTTCGTTTCTTATCCTATAAACTTTGATGTACGGATCTCGTCGAGACATAAAAGCAGTTTCTGGCGTTGGAGAGATACGTCGCGAGCGGGCGCGAGAGAGCCGTGCGAGAGGCAGGCGGAGGGACGGCATCAGAAACAAAAGCCGGGCAAACGAGGAGTTACGAGGACCCTTCGCGCCCCTGCCCATCCACCCCCGGCCCGCCCGGCCGCCTGCCTCGGCATCCGGTTGTCTCGCGTATTATGACTGATGTCTTAGTTAACCGTTTCGCCCGCGCCGCTCCGGGCCTTAATGTCCCGGAGAAGAAAGAGAGCTCGCGAGATACGGCCACTTGTGCCACGGGTGAGCTCACATTGCCGCCGCCGCCCGCCGCCGCGTCAGAAATTGTGAAAAATGGTTATGGCGCGGCAGCCGCGGCGATACATTACGATGCCACGGCCTCGAGAGAGAGTGTATAGCGATTTGCAGCCGCGATTGTCTCGCGCTCGCGGATTTATCGCGAGCGCGCGGATTTATCGGTGGAACTTTGGTGACGGACGGACGGACAGTCGTGCGCGATTTTAAGAAACGCATCGTTACCGGGTGCGACGTTCGTGGGCGAATCTCGTTGGTTAGTTCAATTCAGCGAACTCTGTATTACACTGGAATATTAGATGCCATAGGAGGAAACAGGCGAAATAAGAGAGAACAGAGACACTCTCTGCATCCTTCTCTAATGCCGTACTGTTCCACCTGAAAATGTCAACTCACTTCAAGTACCGCATTTGTAACCTCCGTAATGAATAAAATTATAATATTATTGGAAAGGAACAGGATAAACATAAAAAATGTTAAAGTTCTGTACCGTAAAAAATTGTAAAAATTATGAACAATATATAGTTCGAACATCATCTTTCACAAGTAAATTAGTATGTCGGAATGTCTGTAGAAAAGAAATCATAGAAAATTGTTGGCCGATCAGAAATCGCTAGACGGAGAAGGAAATAGTATTTACAGAGAGAATTAGAGAAAATCAAGGGACAGTGGACCGAAAGTCCGCTATTTTCAGGCCATCTCTTGGTAATGAGCGTGTTGCGAATGTACGACCTGGAGTACGGCACGAATTCGTACTTTCATTTAATATACATTTTTAAAGTCTTAATTGCAAAACCGGCTGTACAGGATTAGGTACGTTCGTAAGAAAGTCTCCAGAAATAGTTTGATGAGCAAATATGATTTCCTCGAGTTAAAATATATTTTAACTCGAGGAAATCATATTTGCTCATCAAACCTTCCTATTATAATAGGAAAGCGCAAATACGACGGAAAGCATAGCTTATTGTTAGTGGCACTTCGACTTTTGGCTCCTGTCAGGCCATAAAAAAGGATATAAAATCACAAGACAGAGAAGGAAATAGTATTTACGCAACCTATCTCATATCTCGGTGCATCTCGGCTTCATAATATGGCACTTAGTACTCCAATATAGTACAAAGTTTGGTCGAACGTAGCCGCATTAATTCAACGGTGATCTCTTTAATTTACTTTTAACCAGCGCCGCTTCGGTTCCGCCGCGAGAAGAAGCGTCGACGAGCCGTCAAAAAATTTCGCGTCGAATCAGGACACAACGGCGCGATTTCAAATTATTAAAGGGCGTTTAATCTCTCCCTTTTTCGCCTTTTTGCAAAGAGCCCCGCGCGCGACGGCCGCCGTCCGCTTTTATTTTGCACAACTTTCGTGTTCGAGCGCGCGGGACCCCTCCCCTTGCCTTCCCACCGCCCTCCCCGCGTACGGACGGTTTTTCATTCCTGCCGTGCGCGCTCTAATCGCCGGCCCTTTCCGCGGTAATATTTAATTTTTAATCCGCTCGTATTCAAATGCAGCCGACTCCGCGCCCCGCGACCCTCCTAATGGGAATACAATTTATGCTCGAGCCGCGGCTTATTTTACATTTTATGCTAAATACTCGCCGCGGCGCCCACGGTTCGGGGAGTTTCGCCGACAATTAATCGTATGGGCGCGCGTGTGAGAAAATGAACGATGTAATCCGGCCAGATGCATCCCTTGACGTGCACGTCACGCGAACTATTTTGAGGATAAAAATGCGCGCCTCGTCTTTAAATAATCTAAATCCTCTCCGTGCACACTTAAGGCACGCTGACGTACCATCTAGAATTTAGAAGTCTAAAAGCTGGTCGGGATCAATAGAACGTAAATAAAGACTTCACCGCGAACGCGCAGCGCTGACCACGGGTCGTCGGTCACGGAGAGAGAATTTCCAAACGATTCGGAAGCCCTGCGCTCGTTTTCTCCTCCTTCGGGGGTGTAGAAGTATACGCCACCCTCGTGATTATCTGCTCGAGGAATTTAGACAACGTAGCCCGAAGGCGTGTGCGGTAAACTCAGTTATGGCTTGGTCAGCCGTGCCGGGTCGAAAACTCCCGCGGGGCAGCTTTAATCTGTAATTTTTAATCAGCCACCGATTAAGCACTAATAGGCAATCCAGGGTGAAAATGACCGACGCCCTCGGACTCGTCCGCGCGATATCTTCGGCGTAACGCCGCGTCGGACTATCTCCAGTTAGTGTCGGTCTACAGTAGGTATTTCAAGCCTTAAGAAATGGACCGATCACAGTCGAATGTGAAGAGAATAATTAACTGCAATTGGTCAATTTCTTAAGATTTGAAATACCTATTGTAGACCGACACTTAAGGCCCGACCGCTTGAACCCGGCCACCGTAGACACAGACGCCGGATTAATCCCGCGAACCGTCGACTTTTACGGAAGCGACGCGAGCGGGAAAAATCCCGAAGCGCATTTGTGCGACGCTGCGCCGTATCTCTCGGCCCGAATATTCCGCCCGAATGAGAAATGAGCGGCGTCCGCCTTGTGCCTACGTTCTCATTTCCGGCGTGCCGACTGCCGACCGACAGGAGAAAGGAAAGAACTCGCTTCCGGCTCTCTTGGCCACGCATTTTTCGACTGGTTACTCGTGCATTATTTAAAGCTCGGCAACGAGCGTTAAAGTCTCTAGGAAAGAGCTTTCCGCCACAGGCGCGACGGGGGTTCTCTCCCGGTGTCTCTCCCTCGAATTCCTCGAAAATTCTCTCCTTTCCTTCCCTTTTTCTTCGAGAAAGAGAAATAGACAGAGAGAACGATGTCGTCCGGGAACTCCCCCTCCCCGCGTTTCCGCGTTCAACGTCGCTTCGATCAAACGTGCGCGGCTACCGATTCCTTATCGACCAGCGCGTTTGGTCGCGTGCATACATAAAATATGCCGTGATATGCAGCCGATGCAACGTTTAAACGCACGATGGGTAAATTTAGATTTCCTCCCAGGCAACCTCCGGACATAACCGAGATCTCGATTTAGACCGACCTAACGAGGCGGCGATTTGAATAATTGAACGAATCCTAAACCTCATGTCCGGCTATTACGGACGTTGAATATTAAAGCAATCGTTGCCGTACCGCTGCCGCCGCCGTCGCCACCACCGTCGCCGGCAGCGCCAGCCACCGGCGATTTCGATTCCCGCGAAATAAAAGATAGCCCTTCCCCCCCCCCCCC
>NW_014555522.1:188566-200252 GCF_001313825.1 Dinoponera quadriceps
TTTTACTCGCGCTGCATGTGAGTGATATTTTTCCGCGAGACACAGCGCAGAATACACGGTGATGTCGATGTTATTAATTAATTGAGCACGCGCGCGCGCCATGTTATACCATTCGGAAAATTTCATGTGCCATTAGCGCGATCGTTGCGCGGCACAAAAATTAGACCGTCGTCGTCGGAGGAGGACAGCAGGCGCGATTTTTATGGGCGCCTTTGGCTAATGGAATCGGTAATTATCAGACGGCGCTATTGAATTATCTCGCCGTTATTATCGGACGGAGGGAGAAGATAATTAAGCAACGCTCCGGTGGGCAGCGCGGAAGCATATATTCTTAAGCTTCTCCGTGAACTTCCTCCCGCCGCGAGGTCGGCGTTACTTCCGCCTCGATCGTCGCATTAGCCTTATTAGATCTCCTCCGGTTACATCGATATTAAACCAGCTAGTCCGGAAGAAAATTTAAATATTGCGACATCGCGGAAGCATACGAAGCGTACTTATTTTATCGCTTCATTAGGAAGAACGGTTGGAGTATATTCTAAAGCAAGGTTAATCTTGCTCCACAAGGTTGCTTTAAAACGTAAGCAGTAAGTAACTGAGTAACTTGACCAATCATAGCGATTTGTTAGAAGAATAATTGACCGTGGTTGGCCAATTTTCTTACTGCTTACGTTTTAACCTGTTAATGGTCCCAGGGAAATCTCTTTCGAATTATATTGAAATTACATGTTTAACCATTTTTTTACGGGTAATAATAACCTCCTTTAATCCAACGAGCCAAACTGCAAGTTTGTATGTTAATATTTGCGAAAGTTGTGATTTTTTATATAACCGGTATATATACGTATCATAAGGCATGAGAAAATTAAAGCAAAGTTATGGACCAAGGCTTAAAATATACCTCACGATCTCGCAACCACGTCGAGGCCACGTTCGAATCTCTCAACCACTGTCGAAATCACAACAATTCTTCGGCAATCTCGACGCCTGACGCGCGGCGCGCAACACAACGAACGTCGCACATTTTGCGCTTTCTCTCTCTCTCTCTCTCCCTCTCTCCGCTCGAGAGATAGGGAGATATATAATATAAGGGTTATTAAGTGGCCGCGCATTCACTTAATCCCGCGGTGAATATCGTGTGGTATCTCTACGCCGATCAATCACCGCCAGCCGGGTCGGAGAGGGGGTGGAAGTTGCATTACGGAGGGTGTATCGCGAAGCCGAGGCAAAAGGCCTCTGGGCCGAGGCGGGCAGAGCAAGGCACAACCCGGGTTTGGCTCTGGGCTTTTGCGGCCTCGAATTCGGTTCTCGCTTCTCTCACTTTCTCTCTTTCTCTCTGTCTCCCTCTGCATATACATACATAGATTGGCGCGCTCGCGCGGCCGTCATATATCATTTCGTTATCATCGACTCTTTATATGCGGTCGCGCTCCATTTTCTGTCTGTTTGCCCCGTTAAACGCCGGCCGCCCGGTTTGATTCAGTGAAACCATTAGCCGGATTTTGGCTGCCGCCACCACCACCGCCGCTGCGTTTTCCGTCCTCGCCTATCGCCCGGACTATCTCGGCGTATCATCCGCGAATGACTGCCGCCATTATCGGTACGTACCGGCGCGAAAGATAACGCCCATAGGCCGCCGGCAAAAATATCCCCGAGGCCGGTGCGCGTCCGTGTCGTTCCCAGATAAGCAAGATTGCGGATCGAACTTTGCGGCGTCGGGCTCATCACCGTCGCGAGGTGAACGCTGATGGATCTTTCAGCGGAACTCTCCGCGGAAATGCGGCGGCGGTCTTGCGGGGAATAAACGGCTTCTATTAGGATTCGCTTGATGCCGCGAGAACGATGAGAGATAAATTCGTCAAGGTTTGCTTCACATCATTCGCGTGTCCGAGCGTGTCATTCGCAATGTGTTTTTGCTAGTACATTGAGAAAAAAGTACTTGAAAATTTATTTATAGGATACACGGTTTATTTCTATAACGTAAGCCTTGTATCTCACATTGAAGAAAGGATTTAGCAATAAGTACTAAAATTTAGTGAATATTTGCCGACAAAATATTTAATTACTGCAACCAAATAATTTAGTGCCGTATACTATATATACAATATACACGATATACGATATACAATGTACAGAACCACAGTATACGGTATATACAGTACATGGAATTAAATTATTTGATTGCGATATTCAAATATTTGGTCGGCAAATATTCACATATTTAAATTTTGATACTTATTACCAAATCTTTTCTCAACGTATAAATAAATTTTTAGAGTCTTATTTTATCCTGAATGTAATTTATCTTTCTTTAAGGCTCTTGTATATTTGCCGCAGCCATTTTGTTTGACGACGTCAGAAACGAAGAAATCCATGCCCAGAATTCTTGCGACGGATATACGTTCAAATAAAAACGATATACCCGCAAAATGACGTTTGTGATCAATTCCGCACACATATAAAATACACCGAACGTTTTCCTTTTATTTGAATAATTTAATAATAATAATTTGAATAATCAGTCTTTTGAATAAATATTTGTAAATCTAACGTGACAAAATCATTAGAAAAGATAAGTCAAGAAGAAAGGTTATATGTCATGTTAATTTAATGTCATTTATTGATTGTTAGAGCACAAAGAAAACGTTCGGAACATTTTACAAGTGAGCTGAATCGCTCACAAATGTCATTCTGTGTGGGTATATCTTTATATATATATACATATATATATATATATATATATATATATATATTTATTTATTTATTTATCCCCCCTGCAAGAGTTCTGAGCATATGTTTTCTCGCTTCCGACGTCATCAAGCAAGACAGCTCTAACCAGAGGGGCCAGAGGAACCTTAAATATCGGATAACTCGCGCGCATGTTTATGACGTGTAGTTCGCTGCAACTTCGTTAGCAGCCTTCCATTTTTTTGCAACGTTAAATCTCCGAGCGGCTACATATGCGAGCATTCGAGACCCGGACCGCGCCGGTGAGCCGATCCCATCTTGCCGGGGTGGCATGGCGCGGTGCCTGGTGAGGCGGAAACAACTGATAGTGACGTCACTGATCGACGCTTACGGTCGTTCGAGGACGGTAAGCGCCCGATATTATCCATTGTACTACGAATACTCGCGATAAGCCGCGCGATAATAGAATTTACGCGACGAATTCGCGGCCCATTCTCGCTGACGGTAGGATATTGGAGTCACCAGCCATGACAGACCGCATGTCGAAGCTATTGGTCGCGTCTCCAAAGGAGACGCAATCGATCACGGCTCGATCGGGAGGGTGGATATCAAGATACACACCGGGGTTACACCTGCGCGTCTTATCAGTTGACACCATCGTTGCCATGACTGCGGCCTATTCTCCTTTCGAGACACAGACTGTGGGAAATTGCCACGATCTCGCCAATAATCATCATTAGGAGGCGGCGAGAAACGCGTCATCACCCGGCCGAATTATTCCCGTCGTTTCTCGCCGAGAGAGGACGGAGAATTTTCCTCCTCACCTCGGAGAAGTTCGCGTTCCTCCGAGAAACCATCACGGCGGAGCCCTACTCGCGGACTTCCGGGAGCTCGTCCGGAAGCGCGTTGAGAGGCCGGAAGAGGCTGAATGAGATCCGCCTTGGCGCATTTTCGGGACGGCGCTCTTGCAGAGATTGCGCCGGGGTCGTTGCAAATAGGGGTGTCAACGGCATCGGGGCTGTATTGTGGAACGTCAATGCCACGGAAACTAACTCCGTCCCACCCTCTCCTCCCCCCTTTGGTCTCGCCGCCGTCTCCGCCACCCGCTGTAACCACCAGAACCGTCCCTTCTCGCGCTATCCGTCCCTCTGTAGTCTCTCTTCACGAGCGGCCGCGTAACCAGATACACGCAGTCCGCTCCGAGGAGGAGTCGCCTTACGTCCCTTCCCTTCGATTAACTCGTTACGACTCGATAATATCTCGCCACGCGATATTATCGAACGCGGAGATATAAATTGCTGCGTTAGCGCGAGCCCGGGAACTCGCGATTAAACTCCCGACGTAGCCGCGGAAAACTAGAGCGACGTTCAACGGGGTACTAAAATGCATCTCCCTACGTCGATTGTATTATTCAAGAAGACCAAGTATTTCAGAGCGGCGTCGCTCCGAGTGTCGCGCTTATAATTCGGAGCTTGCACGGCGACCGTGCCTCGCGGTTTTCATCGCTCCTCTCGCGCAGCCAACTGTCAGTCAAACTCCGACGATTGATGAAGATGATGCGCGATTAGCATCCCCTCTTTAGAAGCGGCCACGTCGCAGGGGGGTCGCGATTAACCCTCTCTCGAGCGGGGCGGCGGCTGGAGGGCGAAACGGGCGCACGTCAACGGTAAAATTCGACGCGCCGTCTTGTCAAGGGCCAGTAAGTTCGAAAGTTCTCGATAGCCGATAACCGATAACCGATAACCGGCTGTCAGAGCGGACCACTTGTCCTGACACCTGTGTCGCTCCTGGTTATTCAAAGCCGACGGTGCACCGTCAAAAACGATGACGGCGCCTTTGTCCGCCCGGGTCCGGTGACAAAGCGAGCGCGTAACCGACGACAACTATTATTTTCCCTAACTGGACTCGTTAGATTTTCCCCATTGTGTTCCGCATGGTGGTCTCGCGGTAGGCGTGGTCATTGATCTTCCGCCGTTCGTGGAGCCATTGCCCGACGCTCTGTCGTTTAACTCGCGACGGACGGACGACGTCTGGGCCAACTTCGTCCCCAGAAGGGCGCGTGTTAAACGTCGCCGGGGAAATCGATTTGGCGGTGCCGAAAATCGCGAAACCGGTCGGGGAGATCAGCGAGAAATGAACGCGCGCACGCGAGACGACGTGTTAATGCGATAAAATCCGATGCGAGTCATTAAAGGTTTTTCCCTCGCTCAATCAACAGTATTTTCGCGCAAACCCACCGACGGTTTATAATTTCATAAACTCGCATCGCGCGAACTTCATCATGTTAATTTATTCAATGTTGGTGTACGTGAAATAAGCGCGTCAGCGAATTGTTTACGTTAAATCTCCTTCACCTATGCGCGAAATCCTCCCGAATGCCGAACTCGATGCGATAATATGCCGTCGTCGTCGAATTATCTTCCGTAGTCTTTCCTGCGTTTTCCTTCACGGTAACGTCTCGTATCGGGAAGGGCACGGTAAGCCGCAGTTCTTAATAAATGACCGGCATTCCGTCGCTAATCCAAAAAGCATTACAGAGCGTGCTGATTTTCCCGAGCACGTCGCGAAAGGTCCCCGAAAGTAAACGAGGGATAAAACGATTATATGAGAAATCTCGCTTACCCCGTAACCGTGGCGGGGGGGAGGGGGTAAGCGAGATTTCTCATATAATCGTTTTATCCCTCGTTTACTTTCGGGGACCTTTCGCGACGTGCTCGGGAAAATCAGCACGCTCTGTAATGCTTTTTGGATTANCGGTGGGACGCGGAGGGGGATCGAAGGTCTTAACGAAGGGTTAGGGCTACCGTTTTGCGCCGCGCTCCGACTCCGAGTCCTTATTAATAAGGTCGGATTAGCATAACTGCTCGGATCCGTCGACTGAACTCCGCATAATTAAGCCGCGAGATCTCGATTACCATCTTGACCGGGCGAGAGAGAGCATCCAGAGCGTATCGGGAGACCGCGTGATTTGGGGAGATAAGCCGCTAAACCTTCTCTCACTCTCTCCCCTGTCTCCACCGTCCTTCTCTTTCCCCTTCAGTTCCGAACGCGAGATTCGCTGAAGTTCTAGATGGAACCGATAGCGATGAAGTTCGCGCTATGTTTCGTAATATCTGAGAAAGAGGGAGGGAGGGAGAGAGAGAGAGAGAGAGAAGGTTGGTTCTCCCACGAGGAAATCTTCATCTGGAGCAACGTTGCTCAGCTACTTCTTATCTTACAGCGCGCTTAAAATTTCGCTATCGCGGCTTCGTGTGTTTTCGCATTCGCCGATCCCAGCGTGCGCGCGCGCGCGCGCGGTAAAAAGTGTACAAGCGCGGACGAGTATTGATAACTCATAAATTTGACTGTGCGCGCACAGTGCGGGATATCAATTAAAAATATCTCTGTCGAACGCGGTACTTGAAAAATACGCTCTGATGGGAGATTAAACGGATGTTATAAAAATATTTGCCGTGTAACGCGCCGAGACGCGTAAAGCATTGAAAAATACTCGATATTGTCGGCCCTTGAAATATTTTTGCGCCGCGTAATTTTTTTGACATTCACCACTCGGCTCGCTTTTGCATGTAAGAGAGGAGCGCCCAAGCGTCTCTCTCGCGCAAGTCCACTTCACGTAAACAGGCACGATCATTCGCCCCGTAAATTGTTCCACGCGATTCGGACGCAAAACAGCCGAAATTCACGCTTCCCGATGACGAGACGAGAAGTCGACGAGTCGTGATTATCTTCTCGTCTCGCAACTTCCGTGAGAAACTCGCGTTTCTGTTAACATCGACGACAGAGAAAGCGCTACCGTCCGTGCGCGATAAAGCTAACGACGTTGTCGACAAAGCTGCCAGCGATGTTGCCTTAATACAGACGAGCTTTACCGTTCGGAAGGAGCCAAGGTAAACACGCTCGTCACGATCCTGCGATGCAAACTATTCGATAAGCGCTCGCCCTCTCTCTCTCTCTCTCTCTCTCTCTTTGCGTGAACAACATCAAGGAATCCCGACCGTCGGGGAATCGGTTCGCGCGAAACTACCGCGTTTTCGCCGTGGAAATCTCTCGCGATTATTCTTCCGTGGATCTTGAATTACGTGTCGCGTTTATCGCGCGGCGTTATTTGAAAAGGCTGGGTAACCCTTTTTCGCCCGCTGCATCAAGCCGGCTTACAACGAGCCGATAACGCTCGTGACAGTGACAGCAGTCACTGTCACGGGCGTCGTCAACGAAGAAAGGGATGTTTGCGCTTTGCGGGGCAAAAACTGGAGGCCAACGTCACGACGGTATAACAGCTTATCGGTCGGTGCGGTACATTAAGCACGGCCGTTACCGACGCTACCGCAAAACGGGGATCGTTCTGGGAGATGGGCGGGTGGTGGTGAAAGGGTGGGGAGGGTGTCGAGAGATTATCTTGTCGTATTCAATATTCCTATGGAACGTTCGGGATGATAAATCGTCCTCGCCGATAGAAAAGATGCGTCGAAGCCACATTTCGGGAACCTTCCATCCACTCCGCCACGGTTCGCTTCGCGGTGTTACACGGGGTGTTCGTCCAAGTGTGTGGGAATAATAGCAGCGGGGTTGTGCTTTATAGGGTGGTCTTCAAGTCGCGGATCTTTTTTGGAGTAAATATGATCTGACCGGCACGGTTTAAGAAATGTACAGGGTGTTCGATAATTTTCTCCGTGGCGTATCGGTAAAACGAGGAGAAACTGAATAGGAAACCACTTGTCGCCACTTTGCAAAATTTGCAATAGTTAATGAGGAATTAATGAAGCTGTATGAGTTAACGAGTGCGTAGGAAGGCTCTGTGTAAAGAAAAACGGCTTACTTCTGAAGATCTCTCAGCATCAGCTGATTTCCAGAGGCGGATGCAGCGAGTAACGAGCGACGTGTGACACAAAGCTGCGCGCCGAAAAGAAACACGCCTCTCGCCTATCAGTTGATATTCATATTTACTAGGAGATCGTTGCTAGATCTCCTTGTTTAGCTCATAGAAATTAATTGATTCTTCAGCAGCTATTGCTGATTTTGCAAAATAGACTTTTCCGTTCAGTCCCACCCGTTCTACCCGCGCACCACTTCTCTCCGAGAAAATTATCGGACACTCCGTGCATTTGATTTTTTTTATACCTTACCACGATCGGATCAATTTCCAAGTAAAACGACTCGCGATAATTCTTATCGAGTCTTCGCCGAGATAAAGACCTTAACTTTCCGCGTAACACTGTATTATTGCGGAATCACATTGCGGCCGAGCTTTATCACTCGCTTTTCCGGAGTCCGTGAGATATCTCTGAAAACGGCGAGTCGCGGAGAAATCATGCGGGTGCGAACGCGTCCACCAAAGAAATCCCGCGGGTATCAGTATAATAAAACCATTAGAGTGATCCTCGTGCGTGCATTCAAACCGTATAAATATCCGGCAGAATCCCTCGCGCCGTTTCCAACTTCTGTGTAATGTTAAACTTGCGATAAATCCGAAGTGCCCCGCGACAGGCATATCTTTTGCCCGTCGCCGGTGGCGCGAGGCGCGTCAGAGCGCGCCACGGCGGCCGACAATAATTCCTCGGCCGCCATACGTGAAGTGTGCGGAACCCCTATGGCGCTGTCGCTCGTATTACGCGCGATATATTTTTTTTCTCTCTCCCGCGCGCACCGCCGCACTTTCGAGGTTCCATTATTTTATGTGCATTCGTCGCGAAAAACAATAACTCCGGTGACCTGACTCTCCCGTATCCCGATCACCGCGGGTTCCGCCGATCGTCGGGCGGCCCGCGCGACCCCTCCGCGTTCGCGAATAAAAAGTAACCCGGCGAAAGGAGAAAAGAACACTTTTGCACAATTTTATCTGCGAAGAATCATGCGGGACCGCGAAATCCGACGAAAATCTCGCGCGTGCGTCAAGTGTGGTAATTGAATCGCTCGCGGTTCCGGTAGGAAAACTTTATTCCAGAAATGTGAAAAATGGAGTTTCCACGATTCTTTTGTTTCTCCCGAAAGCGCTCGCGTTGCTTCTTTTCGCTTCTAGGTACGCATTTGCGCGCGGAAAGAATTTCGTTCCGGCCATTTGCGCGGAAGATACGATAGCACGGAATTGCAGCGGTACACCTTTGTGGAGTCGCGTTTATACCGGGGCGCGCTACTCGTGTAAGCCCCGAGAAGCAATTTTCCAAATAATTCCTTCGTCGAAGGAAACGCTCGATGTCTATTGTGAACACAGCAGCTCGACCGCTCGCTGTCTGCGAGCTACTACCTTTTAAAAGCGTTTAAACATTTACACATTCGCGCGCTTAACGCGCGGCCAGATGCGCGACGAGGTAGAATTTTATCTTACATCTCGTTATTTCTATTTGCCTCCCTGTACACACTCCTTCGCATTCACTTGGTCCCTACTGAGATTAACAAAAGGGCCGGTCATCAAGATCCTAAGCAAAGGCTGACCAAGCAGTAGCCTGCTGGGTTGCCGCGTGTAAACGTGTACATAATTATCGGGGAGTATAGTAGGACGATGTGATGTCAGCAATGGTCATTTGCCGCTATCGGCTGGCTCGCAGACTATCTCCTAGCTATTCTATCCTCGCCTGTCCTCCTGCCCTATACGCTCCCCGCAATGTATTTTGCTTCGTGCAGCCGGACAGGGTCTCCGCCGGTTCAGGTCAAACCCACCACCAGCACATTCGTGACTTTACTATTCGATCGACGAAGTTATTCCGTGGGATTAACACTAGAATCGCGGCAATGTTTTCTCTCCCAGAACCGCGGATGGGCCACTAGTGACCTATCTCTTTTCCTGTTATTATCCGAGGACCTTTTCCAACTTTACGATATTCATTAATCATTTTACCGATAAATAAGGCTTCCCAGTGATGAAAAGGCAAAGAAATGGGGAGGAAGAATCTAGTAAAGTGCGTCAAAAGTAACCCAGCAACGGTTCCAGCGTTAATTAACATCGCACCGTTCCAATCGTCCGCAATTCGGTCCGCACACAATTCAGTAAGTAATTAACACCGTTCGATAAATAATGAGTCCAAAAATTTTCCCAAGCACTCTTCGCCGTCCCGAAAACATGCCGGTGCGCCTCCGTCGCGTGTAAAATTCCGAGAAGACACTTCGGGGATTGAATCTAAGGGAGAATCTCCGCTCGTGCTCTCAGGTGGTATAATTCGAACGCGGCCGAAAACCGTGTTCCTTTTGGAATCAACAAGTCTAATCCGCGCCTCCGTGACTGCGTCGCTATTCCTGTCCACGGTAAGACCGTGGATACACATAAATTCTTCCCTTCGCCCGTACTTTTACGGACTCTTCCGCGATATATCACGGTGCTCGGCAGCGGCCTGACGTTTCCTGTCACCGCCCGAGCCGAGCACCACTCGGATTAAGTGTTCTCTCGTTCGTGAACCGCCGACGTTCGACCGGCCGCTGTCGAAGCGCAGAACAGGCGCGAAGAATACCTTAACGCGTAGACCGCTCCTCGTCCTCCTTATAATCCTTGTCCCTCCTGTCGATCGCTTACCGCCGACTTGTCCGAAACTCAATTTTCGACGCGACTCGATTCGGAGACTAAGATCGATGCGGTAAAGAGAAAAGTGAGAGAGCTAAATTCGCTGTCGGCCTCGGGAATTGTTTCTTGAACGTATATCTCGTCGATCTCCTCTTTCGCTATTATAAATTTGCCCAAACTCTTGGCGTCATGTCAAAGTTCAAGTACGGAGGGCACCAGCAACACAAAACGGAGGATCGCCGTGAACGGACGGACCTCTCCGGAGCGTTAAACCGCTCCTACGTTATTTACACCGACTGCCTGACTACGGCTACGATTCCTTGAACGGTCCTAACTCACCCGCTACGACCAAGAATATGTCCCGAGTGTCCGGACCTCCGTCTTACCGCGGCCGTCCTTGAATGAGTTACTCTCGCGAGCGGTTTCTCGCAACAGCCCGCTCGGCAACGGGCCGGGTTAATCTCACGCGGCGCTTCTGCCGCACGGCGGCCTGCCTTCCTCCGAATTCGAACAAAGCGCGGAATTTATTCCTGCAAATCTCCCTCCAGTCGAGCTATTCGGAGAATGTTCGCCGCAGGAATAAATTTAATAATGATTTAATTATAGCATTCCTATCTACGCGCGTAGCTAGCTACTCGCCTTCGCTATTCGCCGGATCGCCCCCCTTCCTCCCCCCCCTCCCTGCCCGGTGAATCGAAACGATATCTTGCCCCGTCGTGTCGCGCTCGAAAGTTAAGAACAGACGGTGCCTCCTTCCTCGCGAGGAAGAGCTACACCGGCGTGGCCGTGGGTGTGAGCGTGGTGCGCGCGGTGACGCTTCGGCGGGACACGCTCAGGGCGGATACATAGAGCGGATCGCGTTATCTTGCCGCGCGAAACATTAATAATAAAAGTTTTCGTTTATTGTCCCGCGCGAACGCGGCAAACCGGCCGGCCTGCCGGCCGCCGTTAGGGGAGGAGAAGAGAAACACGGCTGGCGACGGTGTACAACTACGCGCGGTTGCGCGCGTTTTGTCTTCGTCATGAATGCCCCCTTATCTTCGGGCGAGTCCATCATCGCGGGACGGTTTTGTCCGCGGGGCGTGTTCCGCCGTAGGACTGTCTGCGAATTGTAAGGAGACAGGAAGCGCAGCGTCTGGACGTCCGCCAGTCGGGAAATATTTCGAAACGTCGATCAGAGCCGCGAAACGAGGGTCGAGAGCAGCGGGTAACGTGAGGTGGGTGTCTGGTTGGTGCCTCTCTCTCTCTCTCTCGCTCTCTCTCTCTCTCTCTCTTTTTCTCCCTTTTTCTCTCTCTCTCTCTCTCTCTCTCTCTCTCCGTGTTGTCTCTCCGCGCTTCCTGTCTCCCGGGTTTTGTCCCTTGCCCTCCCTCGCCTGCCCTTCTAAGTGGCGGCGAGTCGCGTATTTTTTGACGCACGCGCTTGTTATTTCGGGGAACAAGTTCGCGTTCGAGAACGCGGAAAAAGAAAGGGAGAGGAAAGAAAATAAATCTCGCCGAGACTTCGCGGCAGGG